>NW_025968535.1:0-24046 GCF_021869965.1 Rhincodon typus | reverse complement strand
TCTCCATTGAACCAGGGTTGATCCCCTGGCTTAATGGTAATGGTTGAGTGGGGGAATATGCTGGGCCATGAGCTTACGGATTGTGATGGAGTACAGTTCTGCTGCTGTGGATGGCCTACAGCACCTCATGGATGCCCATCCTTGAGTTCCCAGATCTGGTCAAAATCTTTCCCATTTAGCATGGTGTTAGTGCCACACAACACGATGGAGGTTATTCTCAATATTAAGGTGGCACTTTGTCTCCACAAGGAGAACAAGAGAAAAACATTCAGCAACATGATTCTCTTTTTGGCAAGATTCAACGTCTGTATTGCTAAGAGACTGTTTTTGCTTCCCGTAATTTCTCACTAATTCTGTTGGGTTTTATAGTGGGTAGCAAGTGAACATGGGTAGTTTAGGGCTGGCTACTGGTCTGCGGGGTCTTTTGCTCTACCCCACAGTGGTATGTGGTATGTAGACAGAAAGAATGAGCTGAGATACCTGTGTCTAATAGAGGAGCAATGATTCAGGAGACTTGCACTCAGCCAAGAATCATATTTTGGGACATGCTAGTTTATTCTCTCACAGAAAACATCTGGAAAATAGTTGGCTTCACATGCTGGGTTTAAAATGAAACTCTCAATGGCAGAAATCATTCAGACCATTTCTATTAACACTGTAGAATTTAAAAGACAAGGCCAGAAACGTTAAGGTAATATGACATGCAGATAATTGAAGGAAGGGCAAGACTAGGTGTTAAATATTCCTCGAAATTAGTTGTTCAAGAAAAATAGAAAAGGAAGGAAAGGAAGGAAAGGAGGAAGGGTGACGGTTATCAGTTAAAGCAAGCATTGCAGTGTTAGAACAAAAGAGAAGTACGGCACAGGAACAGGCCCTTCGACCCTCCAAACCTGTGCAAATCATCATGCCCTTACTAAACTAAAAAACAAACCTTCTACCCTTATTCGGTCTGCATCCCTCCATTCTCTGCCTAATCATGTAACCATCCAGATGCCTGAATATGTCGCCAACGTGACCGCTTCCACCACCTCCTCTGGCAGTGCATTCCAGGCTCCTACCACTCTTGCATGAAAAACTTTCCTCGCACATCTCCCTTAAACTTTTGCCCTCTCACCTTGAACCTGTGCCCCCTTGTAATTGAAATTTCAATCCTGGGAAAAAACCTCTGACTATCCACCCTATCTCTGTTTCTCATTATTTTGTAGACCCCTATCAGGTTTCCTCTCAGCTGCCGTCTTTCCAGTGAAAACAGTCCTAGTTTTTATAACCTTTCCTCATAGCCAATGCCCTCGAGACCGGGCAACATCCTGGTGAACGTTCTCTGCACTCTCTCCAAAGCTTCCACATCCTTCTGGTAAGGTGGTGACCAAAACTGCACACAATACTCCAAATGCAGCCTACCGAGGATTTTATATAGCTGCATCATGGTTTACCAACTCTTGTACTCCATGCGCCCGGCTGATAAAGTCAAGCATGCCATATGCCTTCTTAATCACTTTGGCCACCTGTGTTGCTCCAGCTTCTGAATCAGAGGTTCCTGGCTTCAAATCTCACTCTACCATAAGCACACATTTTTTAAAAATTCATTCATGCGATGTGGGCATTGCTGGCTTGGCTAGCATTTGTTACCCTCCCTAATTGACTTCAGGTGTGATGAGCTGCTTTCTTGCCACTGCAGCTCTTGGTCTGTAAATAATCCAGAATGCCGTTAGAGAAGGTGTTCCAGGATTTTTGCTCACACTAAAAGAATGGTAACATATTTTCAAATCAGGATGGTGAATGGCTTGGTGGGGAACTTTCAGGAGTTAGTGTTCCTTTATATTTTGGATGAGGAAGTGGAAGGGTAGGTTAGTAAGTTTGCTGATGACACGAAGGTTGGTGCTGTGGACAGCGTGGAGGGCTGTTGTGGGTTGTAACGGGACATTGACAGGATGCAGAGCTGGGCAAAGGAGTGGCAGATGGAATTCAACCCAGAAAAGTGTGAAGTGATTCATATTGGAAGGTCGAATTTGAATGCAGAATACGGGGTTGGTTACTGGCAGGATTCTCGGCAGTGTGGAGGAACAGAGGGATCTTGGGGTCTACATCCATAGATCCCTCAAAGTTGCTACCCAAGTTGATAGTGTTGTAAAGAAGTCGTATGGTGTGTTGGCTTTCATTGGCAAGGGATTTGAGTTTAAGAGCCGCGAGGTTATGCAGCAGCTCTATAAAACTCTGGTTAGACCACAGTTGGAATATTGTGTTCAGTTCTGGTCACCTCATTATTGGAAAGATGTGGAAGCTTTAGAGAGGGTGCAGAGGAGATTTACCAGGATGCTGCTTGGACTGGAGGGCAGGTCTTATGAGGAAAGGTTGAGGGAGCTAGGGCATTTTTCATTGGAGTGAAAAAGGATGAGAGGTGACTTGATAGAGGTGTACAAGATGATGAGAGGCATAGATAGAGTGCATAGTCAGAGACTTTTTCCCAGGGCGGAAATGACTATTACGAGGGGGCATAATTTTAAGGTGATTGGAGGAAGGTATAGGGGAGATCTCAGAGGTAGGTTCTTCACACAGAGTGTGGTGGGCGTGTGGAATGCGCTGCCGGCAGTGGTAGTGGAGTCAGATACTTTTAAGCGACTCTTGGATAGGCACATGGATGATAGTAAAATGTAGGGCATGCAGGGTAGATTGATCTTAGGAGGATAATAAGTCGGCACAACATCGTGGGCTGAAGGGCCTGTACTGTGCTGTACTGTTCTATGTTCTATGTTCTACTTGCTGCTCTTGTCCTTCTAGATGGCAGTGGTCTTGGGTTTAGAAATTGATGTCTAAGGAGTTTTGGAGAATTTCTGCAGTGTAACTTGTAGATAGCACACACTGTTGCTGCGGAACTTCGGTGGTGGAGAGAGTGAATATTTGTGGGTGTGGTGCCAATCAAGTAGGCTGCTGTAATCTGGATGATGTCAAGCTTCTTGAGTGTTGTTGGAGCTACATTCATGGAGGCTAGTGGGGAATGTTCCATCACATTCCTGACTTGTAGATGGTGGACAGGCTTTGAAGAGTCACAAGGTGAGTTACTCACTGCAAAATTGCTAGCTTCTGACCAGCTGTTGTAGCCACTGTATTTATATGGTGAGTCCAGTTTAGTTTCTGGTCAATGGTTGCTAGTAACTCCAGGATGTTGATAGTTGGGCATTTAGTGGCGGAAATACCACTGAATCTCAAGGTGGGGATGGTTAGAATCTCTGTTGTTGAAGTTGGTCATTGCTTGGTACCTGTGCGACACAATTTGTTGAACGTTGAAAGTGTTAGCTGGGGTGCCAAGCTACTTGTCCTGGCTGGTGTCAAGCTCATTGAATGTCCCATTACAGTTCTCAGGGAATGTTGCACTGTCATAGGTGCTGTCTTTCTGAACAGATCTTAAATCAAGACTCTATTTTGCCTTCTCGGTTTTAGAATAGACGTTTGATATGTCAATTAAAATACTTACCCAGTGTCATTGAGAGGGCAGTATAATACTTGGCCATTATTCCATTGTTATTTGTGGCACGTTGCTATGCATTAGTTGCCTGCCAGTTTCCCAACAGTAAAGCAGCAGCCACATGTTAAAAGTAGTAAATTGACGGTAAAATATTTTGGGTTGTGAAAGGTGCTATATAAATGCATGTCTTCTCTTTCTTTATGTGATCGAAGTGATCCTGACTAATCTGGTTTTCACAGCCACAGGTGGGTTAACTCATTGTCAAGTTGGACATTTTCCTCCTAACCTAACTGCCTGTAAAACACAGGGAGAGGTCTTCTAAATGGAATGAGTTGTCCTTTTTGGAATCTGTGGAAACAGTTGGATTAGGACTATGCTTTAACAGTGATTTCAGGAAGCTTCCATCTGTATTTCATTGGTTCAGACGCACATCATGTCCAGTATAGCAGCTGCAAAAAATACTTCAGACAAAATGCAGAAAGTTTTCCATTCTGTATTTACGTGAATGAAGATCTTATCAATTTGGATGTTAACAAGCAGGATCAAATTAAATTTCTGAAGAAGGGTCTAGGCCCGAAACGTCAGCCTTCCTGCTCCTCTGATGCTGCTTGGCCTGCTGTGTTCATCCAGCTCTACGCCTTGTTATCTCAGATTCTCCAGCATCTGCAGTTCCTACTATCTCTGTATCAATGCGAGTCTTTTTTTAATCACTCGCCATATGATAGTACAAGAGTGACTCTAGACAGAAGTCAAGGGGTTCGAAATATATAAAAACATTCGTTGAACATCCAACAGCTGTGGTGAGAGGCAGGAGTATGGACTTCTGAGTCTGAGAACCCAACGATTTCCCAGCAGCGAGCTCACTGATTTTGATAATTGCTAATTGCTTTAGTCTGTATGCGGAGAACACATTGCTGGGGCCCTTTCCCACGCATCAGCAGAACTGTCTACAAATCATCGAAAGTGCATAGTGACTGGGAAACAGCTGGATTCTATCATACCAACCAGCAAAACTCATGCCTTTCACCATTCTTTGAAAAAAAAGTACATCGACATTTTCCATGCCCTTTGCAGAATACATTCTATTTTAGGAAAATACAGTTGCAAAAAATCAGTGCTGGTATTAATAGGTTAAGGCAATAGAGAGGAGCAGCTATAAAATGATGACTTATTACTTCCCTTTCCCATCCCCCATCCATTGATTTTTGTTTTATGTTTAGCTTTCCGTCTGCTGCTGTCTCTTTAATGAGAGAAAAGGCAGTGACTTGAATTTTGAAGGAAACAATCTCGGTTATTTCTCAGTGTGGGAGTGAAGAATTGCTAGACTGTCAGAGATTCCAGTCCTTTAGGAGTACTGTGTGTGGAGTTTGTTTAATTTTATTTAAGAAAAGAGGTCAGCAGTGGTGGCAATCATTATTAACAAATATGTTTGACCACCTAGGAAATTTCATGTGACTGGTCATGTATTCAGTGGGATCTTGCATGGCTGATGAACACGATCCTACAGCAGCATCTCAGACCACACATTTGGCAGCTGGGACCTTGGCCTTGAGATTGCTGGCATTCCTTTTCTCTGGATTCCTTTTCCATACTTCCTCTTGCCAACAAGTATTCTCAAAGAATTCTGCTCCTTCATACAGGAGCTATCTTTATTCATTAACAGGATGAGGGTGTCACTGGCTAGGCAGCATTTATTGCCCATGCCTAATTGCCCAGAGGGCAACTAAGAGTCAACTACGTTGCTGTGGGTCACATGTAGACCAGACCAGGTAAGGACAGTAGTGTCCTTCCCTCAGGGACATTAGTGAACCAGATGGGTTTTTCCTGACAATTGACAATGGATTCATGGTCATCATTAGATTCTTATTTCCACATATTTTTATTGAATTCAAATTCCATCATCTGCCTTGGTGGGATTCAAACTCAGGTCCCCAGAACATTATCTGGGTCTCTGGATTAACATTCCAGCGATAATACCACTAGGCCATCGTCTCCCCTCTAAGTCTTTCTCCAAGTCAGTTTCTTCTGAATGACAGTTTCCCACGTGTTGGCATTAATATTGCATCTCTTGAGGAGGCCCTCACGGAGTCTTTGAAGCGGTTCCTTTGTTCTCCTCTCGTTTGGGTGCCTTCCTTGAGCTGGGCAAAGAAGATTTGCTTTGGTAGTCAAATCCAGCACCTGTCTGTCTTGGCGGAGTTGATTGCGGATGATCATGGTTTCGATACTTATGCTATTGGCTGCTTCAAGGATGTTACTATACCTGTCCTCCCAGCTGATGTGGAGAATCCTTCTCAAACAGCGTTCATGGTATTTCTCAAGGGCCTTCAAGTAGTCCTTATATGTGGTCCAAGTTTCACAGCCATCTACAAGAGTTAGAAAGATGACTGCCTTATATACAATGATATCAGTATCAGCACAGATGTCATGATCATTGAAGACTCTCATCCTTAGGCATCCATAGGCGGCGTTAGCAGATGGGATACGACATTGAATGTCTGTTTTGAGTAAGCCTCCGATGCAAGGTATCTTCCTGGGTAGGAGGAATGTTCCACATCTGGGAGGATTCAAGATCAAGATGGCGGCAGCTCTCCAGCCAGAGCTCCTTTGTTGCACCCATTTTTTTTTGTCTTTTATTTGTCTCTCTCTGCAGGTTTTTTTTCTTGAAACTTTAACTTAAACTCACCCAGAGGGGAATGGAGGAGCAAAGGGCATCCCTGATGAGTTCCCGAGGCGAGTCCCAGACCAGGCCGATGCAGGAACAGTGAGTCCCAGATCAGGTGGTCTGAAGGCTCAGAGCTGGAACAGACTTGGTAAAAAGACTAAAATTTGAGTACATTTTAAAAATAACTTCTTTATTCGTATGCTGAACTTTTATTTATTATTCTTTTAAGTCTGTAACACAAATTTAAGTACCTGTGCCCAGGTACCCTGTACCTAAGATGGCACCAAAGTGGTGACATTACAAACTTGTCACTGCGTTCATTTGAGTGCATATGACGATAAAGCTAATTCAATAATTTCTCCATTTGATCTTAATGGAAGGATGGACCAGAACTTGCTCTGGGAATGGGTTGGTAAAGTATTTGATTCTTCTTGAGGTTCAGGCTGAGACCAAGTCATCAGCATGCTTCTGCAAAAGCATTAAGCAAAGCTTGACATTCTCTTCCAAGAGAACAGAGATGACTTAGTCACCCACACACTAAAGTTCTTCCAGTGAGTTTGAATTGTTTCTTCTTGGATTTCAACTGGTTGAGGTTGAAAAGTTTTCTGTTCATCCTGTTGACAACATCCATACCACTGGGGAAGATTGTTCTTGACAAGCTAAAGAATGGTGGTGATGAAGATGGGAAAAAGAGTGTGATGACACATCCCTGATTGACTCCTGTCTTGACCTCAAAGGCTTTTATCATATTGCCATTGGTGAGGACAGTTGCCGGCATCTTGTTGTGGAGGAGACAGAGTATCCTGAAAAATTTCACTGGATAGCGACCCTTTGACAGTATCTTGCATAGCATTTCCTGATTGACTGAGTCAAAAACCTTGGTCAGATCAATGAAGGACATGTGGAGTGGTTGGTGTTGTTCTCGGCATTTTTCTTAGAGTTGCTGCACAGTGAAAATCACGTCCGTAGTTTCACAGTTAAGTCAGAAGCCACATTGGCTTTCATGAAGGATTTCCTCTGAGACTGGGAGAAAGTGTCTGGCAAGAATTTGGGCAATCACCTTCCCAGCAATGGATAGCAGAGAGATGCCTTTTTACATTCCCACAGTCCACTTTGTCCCCTTCCTTGAAGACAATGGCGATGGCAACATTCCTGAGATCATCAGGGATTTCTTCTTTTGCCTAGATTTTCAGGAACAGTGAATGATGGAGATGACAGATAAGATGACTTTGGACCTCCAAGTCTGAAAATCTTCATTGGAATCTCATCTATTCCTGCAGCCTTTTCATTCTTCATGTGCCTAATGGCAGTTTCAACTTCTGCCACACCAGTTGTGAATCCCAGATCATTGTTGATACGAAGTTGGGTATTTCCTCAAAAATGTCTTAGTCCATATTATATTAGGAGATCTTTCAAATATTTGCTCCATCAGAGGCTAACATTCTCTCTATCTCTCAAAAAGATTCCATCCTTACTCCGCACCAGTTTGAGGCCAAGGGTGTTGGTTCCATACATTATCATGGTGGTATTGAAGAAGCCCTGGGTGTTGTACTTGTTGCAGCTCCTTAGCTTTCTCAGTTCATTATTGCTTCTTGATTTCCCCTGTTTTTCTTTGAAACTGCGTCTCAGCTGTTTGATGTGTTTTTTTGCCTCGATTATGTCATTTTGGCAGACACAGAACGTTTTCCTCTTCTTTTTGATGAGGTCTTGGATGATGTGATCATTCTCATCAAACTAGTTTTGGTGTTTCCTGGTCTTATAGCTGATGGTTTCTTCACAGCATGAGATGATGTGTGTCTTCAGCTCTTTCCAGTTTTCCTCCACTCCATTAAAATGGGCTCTGGAAATTTTGGTGAAGACATTGTTGGAAGTTCACTAGGCTGCTTGGCTCACAGAGCTACTCAAAGTTGAGCTTTTTTTCTGTACTGTTTCCTCATCATCAGTTGCTTCTGGTTGTATTTGATGAACATAGAGGAATGGATGAGCAGGTGGCCTGTCCAGCAACTGTCTACACTAGTCAGCACTTTGGAAATGACGACATCCTCTCAATCTTGGGATCAAATCCTGACATCGTTGATCATGTGCCAGTGCTTTGATTGTGGATGCCTCCAAGAAGTCGTGAACTTATCATTTTGGAGATGTTCTGCACATTTAGTGAGCAGGAGAATCAGGTTGGAATTGCTATTCCTGACTCCTTCCTTTCTAATGGCTCCTTTCCAGAGTTGGGAATCCTTTCCAACTTTGGCACTAAAGCCCCCAAGGGGGATGATTTTGTCTTATTCAAGGATATTGGTAAATATGGTGTACAAGATGGAGTAGATGCAGTACTTTGCACAGGACTGGTCTCTTTGTTTAAGGAAGGACACAGTTAAGAGAAGGCTTACCAGACTAATATCTGGAATGGGCCGGTTTTCTTATAAGAAAGGTCAGACAAGCTACGCTGTATCCACTAGAGTTAGAACAGGTTGGGAAGGATAGGGTCCAAGCACAGACAGGTGCGACTAGTTTAGCCTGGAATTATGATCGGCATGGACTGGTTGAACCAAAGGGTCTGTTTCTGTGCTGTTTGACACTGTGTCTTTATAACAGTAAGAGGCTATGTGATTCCAACATATAAAATCCTGGGAGGTCTTGACAGGGTGGATGTGGAGAAGATGCTTTCTCTTATGAGGAAATCTAGAATTACAGATGACTGTTTAAAAATCAAGGGCTGCCCACTTAAGACAGACATTAGAAGAATTTTTTTTTTCTGTCTTTCAGAGGGTCATGAGTCTGTGGAATTCTCTTCCTGAAAGGGTGGTGAAACAGAGCATTTCAATATTTTAAGGCTGAGGTAGATAGATTCTTGTTAAGGGATGAAAGGTCATCAGGGACAGGCAGGAAGAATTGAGGTTACAATCAGATCAGCTGTGATTATACTTTTTTGCATTCACTTGTGGGCATTGCTGACTGGACCAGCATTTATTGTGTCAAAGCTAGCCTTGAGAAGGTGGTGGTGAGCTGCCTCTTAAACTGCTGCAGCCCATGTGCTGCAGGTAGATCTAGAATGCCCTTAGAGTGAGAATTCCAGGACTTGACCAGGCGACAGTGAAGTAACAGCGATACCTTTCAAAGTCAGGATGTTGCGTGGCTTGGAAGGGAACTTGCAGGTGGTGCTGTTCCCAAGTATCTGCAGATTTGGCTTTCTAGGTTGAGTGGTCGTGGGTTTGGAAAGTACTGTGGAAGGGGCTTTGGTGAATTTCTGCAGTGCATCTTGTAGAAATACACTTCAGCTACTTAATATTGGTGGTGGAGGGAGTGGACGTTTGCAGATGCAATGCCAATCAAGTGGGCTGCTTTTTCCTGAATGGTGATCAGCTCCTTGAATGATGCTGGAGCTGCACCCATCCAAGCATACTGTCATACAGTTGTACAGCATGGAAACAGACCCTTCAGTCCAACTCGTCCATGCCGACCAGATATTCTAAATTAATCAATTTGCCAGCATTTGGCCCATATCCCTCTACACTTTTCCTATTCATGTACCCATCCAGATGCCTTTTAAATGAAAGTGGAGTATTCCATCACACTCCTGACTTGAGCCTTGTAGATGATGGACGGATTTTGCGCAGTCAGAAAGTGCTTTACTTGCCACGGAATTACTCTGACCTGCTCTTGTAGCATTGTATTTACGTGCGAGTCCAGGTGAATTTCTGGTCAGTGGTAACCCACACGATATGCACAGAGGGGGATCTTCATCATGCAAGGTTGACTCTCCTGCTCCTCTGATATTGCCTGACCTGCTGTGTTCCTCCAGCTCCACACTGTATGGACTCTGACTCCAGCATCTGTAGTTCTTGCTATCGTCAAGTGACTTATAAACCCACTGTGAAGCCTCTTCCAAGGATGCCCACCTTGAAGAAGTTGTCCTCCTCCCTCTGGAAAGACCTCATTGGATCTCTCTCCCACTGCAACCCACTGGTGATCTCCTCTGCCCTGAAGCTCCTTGACCACACACTGAAACAAACCAGGTACTATAGCCACATGTCCTTTTGCAGTACCTGCCTATGCAGCCGGATCATCCCCAATGGACTCCAAACAAACAATGTTCACACCACCACAATTTGGCCCAAAGCGCAACAACTGCTACCTATAGTACATCCAGAGCCTCCAAAAACGGTTTTCTCTACAGATCCTCAGCTCCACGCTCACAGCCATGCGCAAGCATCTTCTTGCACTACAGTCAGCCCTATCCCAATTCAGAGCCTCTCTCTCCCAGGCCTGCAAGGGACCTCTTCTGTTTTTCATTCTGTGCAGGATCCACACCCTCAACCAATACTTTCTTTCTGCCCTATTGGACATCGAGGACCGTAAGTACACCAAAATTACTTGTGCTTCCCACCAAACCCAGGCCTCCTCCACCACCTCAGACCCTAAACCTATCCAGGAACTCACTCTCAATTTGAGATAGTAGGAACTGCTGATGCTGCAGTCTGAGATAACAAGGTGTAGAGCTGGAGGAACACAGCAGGCCAGGCAGCATCAGAAGAGTAGGAAAGCTGACGTTTTGGGTCTGGACGCTTCTTCAGAAATTCTGAAGAAGGGTCCAGACCCGAAACATCAGCTTTCCTGCTCTTCTGATGCTGCCTGACTCTGAATTTGCCTGGCTCCATTATCCAAGCAGTCACCTCAGCCTCTCCCGCTGACCCTGTTGACTACATCTAATTAAAAGTCCTGATGAAGGGTCTAGGCCCAAAACGTCGACTCTCCTGCTCCTCTGATGCTGCCTGACCTGCTTTGTTCCTCCAGCTCCACACTGTATCGACTCTGACTCCAGTATCTGCAGTTCTTGCTATTGCTGAGTACAGCTCCATTCCTGGTCCTCAGTCCGGGCTTTGATTTTAGCTTGTTTTTCTCCATTCTTTCATTTCAGATCAGGGTGGGAACAGGGATGGCTGTTCATCGTTCTGCAATTCACACCTCCATCGGGCACATCATTTGTTTCTTTACTTGTCCCATTACTGCTAATACTGTACCACCAACCCTTATTATTTAGCCTCTCCTCATCTGCAATCTACTACAGACCTTCTCTTTTGTCCCTCCTCTTAATCCTACTTTATAACATTTATGACATTTCTAGCCATTCACAGTCCTGATGGAAGGTCATCAGCCTGAAATATTAACCCTGTTTCCATCTGCACGGAAGCTGCTTGACCTGTTAAGTATTTCCAGAACTTTCAGTTTTTATCATTAATTATTCAAACTGTTTGCTGTTAAAACGCTGTTCAGAATAAGATCTAGTGATATCCCTGCTATACATCAGCCTGTGTTCCACAAAAGCAGTCATTATCAAAATTACAACAAAGCTAGCAGATTGCTCTTACTCAGCTAAATTTGTTTAAACCACAGTCCATTGAATGGTTGTAAAATTCTTCCATGCTATTATTAAGCACCTTTAATTAGCACTTCAACTTGACCAGTGTTAATAAAACAAATATAGTTAACCTGTACGCTGCAAATAATAGGCAGAGGGACACTGCCTGCTCAAAATGCTAAACTAACTTCCTGCTGTGAAGCAAGCCATCAAAAACTGGTGATTTTAATATAGAGGCAACATACTCAAATTCATCTAGTTTCTGCAATCCTGTCCCTGTTTACAGATCCTCTCACCTTCCCCTCCCAAACACTGTCACCTCCTACAGCTCCTCAACTCTGAGATCTCTCAAAGAATCCCTATAGTGCAGAAAGAGACCATTTGGCCCAGTGAGTCTGCAGCAACCTTCTGAACAGCATCCCACCCAGATCCAGACACAGCCCCCTAACCTATCCCTGTAACCATGCATTTACCATGGTTAATCCACCTAACCTGCAAATCCCTGGACACTACGGACAATTTAGCACGGCCAATCCACCCAACTTGCACATCTTTGGACTGTGGGAGGAATCCAGAGCACACGGCAGAAACCTTCACGGACACTGGGAGAATGTGCAAACTCCACACCGCCAGTCATCCAAGGCTCAAATTGAACCTGGGTACGTGGGGCTATGAGACAGCATTGCTAATCATTGAGCCACCATATTGCTCAAACTCTGGTCTTTTGGATACCCATCACTCCCTTTATCACTACCTTGCAGACCATGGCTTGACTAAGCCACCTCACACATACCACCAGAATTACACACTAAACCTCTTTCCATGAACATAACCCCGGCAAAGACGACCTTTAAAATCCACTACATTGACTAAGTATTTGGACACCTGTCCTAAGTGTCCTCTTCTTTCACTTGATATCAATTTTTATTGTCTGATCATAGCCCTGTGAAGAATAATCAGATATTTTGCTATGTTAGGAGTGATATATAAATGCAGGATTCATAGAATTCCTACAGCGCAGAAAAAGAACATTCAGCCCACCTAGTCTGCAGTGTCCTCCAAACAGCATCCCATCCAGACCAAACTCCCCATCCTAGCTCTTTAATCCCGCATTTACCATGGCTGATTCACTTAACTTGTACATCCCATGATGCTATGGTGCAATTTAACATGGCCAGTCCACTTAACCTGCACATCTATGGACTGTGGCAGGAAACCAGAGCACCCGGAGGAAACCCGCACAGACATGGAGAGAATATGCCCAAGGCTGGAATCAAACCTGGGTCCCTTGCACTGTGAGGCAGCAGTACTAATCACTGAGCCATAGCACCACCCTATTATTGTTAAAGGGACCTCATTTGGCCGATATAACTTTTATTTCCCAAAATTACTATCCTCATTTCTGTGTTATCTGTAGCTCTGTTAGTAACACTCTTGTCTGTGAGCTACAAAGTTTTGGGTCCCAAACCAAGATTGCATCATCATCATCAATGTTGGCACCCACATTGCAGTACTGAGGGAGTGCTGCACTGTCAGAGACGCTGTCTTTCAAGTGAGATATTAAACTAAGTTTGCTTTCTTGAGTGTATAGACAGAACACACGCACTACTTCAGAGGTGAGCAAGTGAGATCTCCTGGGTATACTGACCAATATTTATGTTTCAATCAGTATCACAAATAAAAACAGATGATCCAGTTGTGCTCACATTACTGCTTGTGGGAGCTTGCTATGCACAACCTAACTGCTGTGTTTCCTACATCACAACACCAGCTACACTTCAAAGTCCTTTGAGATGTCTAGTGATTATGAAAGTAAAGTTGCCATAGTCCCAGAGGACTTCTCTCTCATGAGACAGAGACGACTGGTGATGGTTTAACCTGAGGATCACCACGCTTGAAGTGAAGTGCGAAGTCAAGAAGGCAGGGTATTTCGTAGTGATCTCAACCAGTTTGGGAATCAAACCCATCGTAGGTGTCAAACATCACAAACTAGACATTCAACCAATTGTGCTCACCATGAAAGGTGCTTAATAAATACAAGTCTTTCTGTTCTTTGTTGTCACAAAAGCACTCAATGGCTCTATACTCTCAAGGACAAACAGTTATCTTTTATTCACACATGTGGGCTCGCTGACTAGGCCAGTATATATTGCCCAACCCTAATTGCCAGAGGACAGATAAGAGTCAACTACATTGTTGTGGGTCTGGAATCACATGTAGGCCAGATCCAGCAAGGACAGCAGTTTCCTAAAGGATATTGTGTGAACCAGATGGGTTTTTCCTTGAAAATCATTTCATGGTCATTGTTAGACTCTTAATTCTAGATTTTTCAAAATTCAATTCAAATTCCAGTGTCTGCCATGATGGGATTCAAACCCCAGTCTCCATATTAGTACCTGGATCGCCTGATTAATTATCTCTTGATACCACCACTAGACCATCACCTCCCTCTCTTCCAAAGGATACAAAAGATGGTTCACCTTATTGTGGAGTTTCAGAACTCAAGAGTATTGCTCAGAATACTAAGCAGTTTGCAGTTTCAACTGAGGTGTCACCGAAATCAATGTTCTGTAAGCAAGATCCCTGTGGCTAGTTCCTCTATTCTTCTCTACAATGTGGCTCTGTCCTTCTTCAACATTCACAATGCCTAATGGCATTCCAGCTGGGAATGCAGCTCACCACACAGAGGCCAGGAATAGAACAGGCTGAATAACACATCACAGACATTTTCCTTAGTTGTGTCTGAACCTCCTGATTCACCCCCATCAAACTCCACTAAAATCACGAGAGGCATGGTAGCTAAGGTAGATAGCCTACAGCTCTTCCCTGGGGAAGGGGAGTCTAAAACCAGTGGGCATAGGTTTAAGGTAAGAGGAGAGAGATACAAAAGGATCCAGAGGTGCAATTTTTTCACAATGAGGGTGGTGAGTGTCTGGAACGGGCTGCCAGATGTAGTGGTGGAAGCAAGTGCAATTTTGTCATTTAAGAAACATTTAACAGGTACATGGGTGGGATAGGTATGGAGGGATATGGACCAAACGCAGGCAAACGGGACTAGTTTAAATTATGAAAACTGGGCGGCATGGGCAAGTTGGGCCGAAGGTCCTGTTTCCATACTGTAGACCTCTATGACTCTATGACACTGCTGACCACCCATCCACCCTCAGTCCCACCTCAACTCCAACACCCCTCCATCCACCCCTTAACGGCTCAACTGGACGTCTTTCTTATTCTCTTCAGTCACCTTTTCATTCTTACAGTCACTAGGTGACTTAATCTTCAGGAGGTGGTGAAGACTAGTGCCGATGAAGACTGGATGGTCCACCAGGCATCAACTGAGAGACCCACTGAGCTTTTCCAGCAACTTTGTTTTTGCATTTGTGCTTGGCAGTTTCGCTAAGAGCGTCTACTGCACAGTCCTTGTGGAGATGAGATCCCATCTTCATATTGAGAATATCTTCTCCATCACTATCACTGTGCTAAATGGAATAGGCCTTGAACAGATCTAGCAATTCAAGACTGGGCATCCATGGGCTGAACATCAGACGAAGAATTATACTGAACCACAATCTGCAATCTCATGGTCCAGCATACCTGCCAATCTACCATTACCATTAAGCCAAGCAATCAACCATGTTCAATGAAGAGTGCTGGAGCGCATATTAGGAACAGCATTAGGCATA
Organism: Rhincodon typus; assembly: GCF_021869965.1. Taxonomy (NCBI): domain Eukaryota; kingdom Metazoa; phylum Chordata; class Chondrichthyes; order Orectolobiformes; family Rhincodontidae; genus Rhincodon; species Rhincodon typus. The sequence goes on along the minus strand of NW_025968535.1, from coordinate 8,885 downwards.
CCTAAAAATGAGGTATCAAGCTGGTGAAGCTACCAAACAGGACTACTTTCGTTCCAAACTGCAGAAGCAGCAAGTAACAGGACTAAACAATCCCACAACCAATGGATCAGATCTAAGCTCTGCAGTCCAACCACATCTGGTCATGAATTTTGGTAGACAATTCACCAATTAACTAGAGGATCCACAAATATCCCCATTCTCAATGACTGGGGAGCCCAGCACATCAGTACAAAAGAAAAGGCTGAAGCATTTGCATCCATCTTCAGCCAGAAATGCCAAGTGGATGATCCTACATCCTAGGATTCGACTAGATTAGCCAGAATAGCAGGTCAGAGGTTATGTATCCTGGACAGTGAAGGAATAGTGATATATTTCCAAGTCAGGTTCAGAAGGGAATTTCCCATCTATCTATTGTCCTTGTTTTCTTTGTGGTAGATGTCCAGATTTGGCCTCTTGAACACATCAATTTCCATTACTCCACTACGGCAGCCACAAATTCAGCTTTTTGGGTTCCAAGTTCTGGAATTCCCTCTCTATACCTTTCTACTTCTCTCTCCCTTTAAGGCATTCTGTAAAACCTGGTTGCTAATCTTCTTGTTTAAAACTTGATAGAAATAAGGTATTTTGTGGGCTGTCTCAGTTACTGGAAAACTTATTTTTGTTTTATGTTGTGAACTGTGCAGTATTGGCACTCAGAAGACAGTGCATCCCTTTAACCCTTTTTCTAACATGTTTGAAACTACATTGAGGTAGGACATTGCATATCATAACTAATCATTGTTTATTAAAACAAATTCTCATCTTCCTCCCCTGTTCTTCCGTTAGTTTATTTAAATCTCTGTTCTCTTGTTATTGCCTTCCCTGCCAAAGGAAATAGTTTTTCCCAATTAATCAAAATCCTTCAAAATTTTGGAACGCATCAATTAAATCTTCCTTTAATCCAGTTTCACTTGAATATCCACATAATCTAAGTACTTCCTCAGCCCCTCCCCTACCCCAATACCATTCTCATAAATCTCATCTGTAAATTCTCTAAGGCTGTGACATCCTGCCTGAAATGCAGCACCCAGAATTGAACACAATACTTCAGCCAAGGCCTAAGCAGTGATTTAGCTTGACATATTTGATTTTAGACTCCAATACGCACCGTGAACAGACTTATCAGCCTGTCGTGTCACGTTCAGAGATTACTGTTCATTCACCCTGCAGGGGTCTCTGTTCAGGCATGTCATGCAGAATTGTGCCCATTATGTTCTATTGGCTTTCCTTATTCTTCCAAACATTTCTTCAATGAGTATTTCTCTGCATTAAATTTCATGGACATGTGTCCTTCCTGTTTCAGTTGTAAATGTTTATAAGGTTTTGGAGTAGATCTGTAGCTCAGGTTGTGGGTGTTGCGGCTGGTTGGCTCGCCGAGCTGGTTTGTTGTTCCGCAGGCATTTCGTTACCATGCTTGGTAACATCCTCAGTGCAGCCTCTGATGAAGCGTCGGTGTGTTTTCCTGCCTGGTTTTTAAACTCTGGGGTCTGTTGAGATGGATTGCCTCACTTCCGCGTTTCCTCTGTAGTGGAATGTATACAGGGTCGCGTTCAATGTATTTATTAATCATCTCATTACTCACTCATCTCAATCCACATGGACAAGGAGAACCACGACTTTGACTGGGACAACACCAAGATCCTGGGACAGGCTAGGCAGAGACAAGCACGAGAATTCCTGGAAGCATGGCACTCCACGAAGCATGCTATTAATAAACACATTGAACTCGACCCCGTATACATTCCACTACGGAGGAAACCCGGAAGTGAGGCAATCCATCTTAACAGACCCCAGAGTTTAAAAACCAGGCGGGAAAACACACCGACGCTTCATCAGAAGCTGCACTGAGGATGTTACCAAGCACAGTAACGAAATGTCTGCGGAACAACAAACCAGCTCGGCGAGCCAACCAACCTCAAGTTGTAAATGTTCTCCTTAAATGTATTTCTGAAATAACTCCACAGAGGCCAGTATCCCATCACCAAGTTACCCCTTATTTACATATGGAAAGTTCCTGACACTGGTCCAGCTCCCTCACAGCCAGCTCTCAGTGTCAGAAAGTCTGATACACCTCTTTTAATCTGTCAGCCAGGGGTCCTTGATTGGACCAGATTAACCATCCCAATCAGGGGACTCGATTTCTATGAGGTCAACTGGCTGACGTCGTTACAATCACTACATCCCAAACCCTCTGTGTCCAAGGACATATGCTGGTCCTTTCTCTTGTAGCGCCTCCTGTGTCATTTTAGCACTGGGTCATGTTACTCCGACTCTGCGTCGTAACGCACAGCAGCTTGCCTCTTGCGCCCGGAGCACCACGGGAGAAATTTACTCTCTTCTTCAAGCGGCAAAGACATTGATGCGATGAAATCTGCCGTGTCTATCTCAGATTCAGAAGTATCTTCAACGCTTGATCGAAAGGGAGAACCCATGGGTTCTGACAGCCTTTCCGACTGTTCTGAGGAGCAAGGCATATTTTGTTCTCACACCATTTGCGGGTTTGCGGCTTTCATATCGTCCACATGCTCATTCAGGACCACTGCACCATCCTGAACTTTATACGTCATTGGTCCTGACCTTGTGTTGACCAAGCTTCATACCCATGTAGGGCCATTTCAGTGGTTCCTACACCAAACCTCGTCCTGTGTGTACACTGTCTCTATCACTTGGAGGAGTCTGGTCCGGCACTGGCGTTCCTGATGCGGTTTCACTCTCCCCCCGCAGATCCAGAAAGATCAGATTTAACCTGGTGCGGAGTCTTCTCCTCATTAACAACTCTGCTGGAGCTATCCTTGCTATCCTATAGGCCAGGTGGTCCTATAATCAAATAGGAGCTAGGACAGTTTGGTATCTAACGAAGCTGCAGGTTGTTTCTTCAAGCCTGCCTTCAAAGTTTGGACTGCTCTTTCTGCCAGGCCATTGGCCATTTCTGCCAGGCCATGGTATGGAGCTGTCCTTATGTCAAATCCCAATCAACTTTAGAAAATATTCAAATTCCCTGCTGGTGAATGATGGCCCATTATCTGAGATCAACACTTCCAGTAGTCTATGTAATGCAAAAGATGTGTGCAGTTTTTCTATCATTTTCCTGTGTTTCCACTCCAACCACCTTGAGTGGTCACCTACAACAACAAAGAACATTGAGCCCATGAAAGGCTCTGCACAGACGATGTGTAACCGAGTCCAGGGTTTACCCAGCCATTCCCATGAATGTTGGGGAGCTGCTGGTGGCAATTTTTATCCTTGATGGCACTCCGGGCACTGCCCTATCAACACAGCCATGTCTGTATCCAAGGCTGGCCACCAGACATAACTTCCTGTGAACATGTTCATTTTGGAGACCCCTGGATCACCCTGGAGGAGTGTGGACAGTATCTGGCGGCAACCTTTGCTTGGGACAATCATTCTTGCTCCCCATAATAATATGCCATCCTCTACTGTGATCTCTTCTCTGAGTCCAAAAAAAGATTTAATTCTGGTTGAGATGGCCCTTTAGTTTCCCCCATCACCACCAGCTGTTTCAGTTTTGCCAGGACCAGATCCTTCTGCGTCCAAAGTCTGATACCATCAGCTGTGACTGAAAGTTTGTCCAGAAAATTTAAAACCATTATGGACTCTTCCAGTGGCAGTACCACCGGTGGTGTATCTGCCAGCGGGAGGGAGCTCAATGCATTCACTACTTGGCCTCCCAGACTGTGTTCCAACTTGTAATTATACACACTTAGTATTAGACCCCACTGCTGAATTCGGCCTGTAGCTATTGGTGGCTCTGCCTTGTCCTCTTTAAGTAGACCTAGCTGCAATTTGTGGTCCATTATGATAACGAATGTATGTTCATAAAGGTATTGCTGGAATTTCCTGACTCCTAATATGACCAACAAATCTTCCTTCTCTATCTGGGCATATTTACACTCTGCAGTAACCAAACACCTGGATGCATATACTATTGGGTGTTCCTCTCCATTGGGCCACCTATGAGCTAATACTATCTGATGCCATATGGGGAGGCATCACATGTCAATACCAGATCTCTCTTGGGATCACAGTGTGCCAACACCTCAGAGGATGATAGCTGTTTCTTCACTTCCCTGAAATTTAAGCTTGGTTATGTGATCATTTCCAAGGCTGACCCTTTTTCAGGAGTTGATCTAAATGTGCCATGAAGGAGGCCAGGTTATGTATGAACTTTCTGTAATAATTCCATAATACTCAAGGAAGATGGCGGCAGAGTAGGATGCTCCTGTCCGATCTCCTTTACTCCCCTCGTTCTTTTTCCTCCTCTTTCCTTTTTTGTTCTCTCTTTTTATTTCTCCTCCTCTCTCCTCAGCACCGGAGGCGAATACTGCAGTGGCAGGCACCGGCAGCAAGTCCCGATAGCAGTGAGCCCTGCAGCAGCACATGGACTGCGAGTCCCAGAGGGGCATGGAGAAGAACTCCACAGCAGCATGTGGGGAAGCAGCCCTGGAGCATTGCGCAGACAGTGTGCCCTGGGAACCTGCAGCGAGAGCAGGAGCAGGCAGACCGAGGCTGCAAGAACAGGAGCAGGCAGCCCGAGGCAGCGGTGAGGATGGTCAAGTCTTGTGAGGAATGCAAGTCCAGGACTGTGATGTTGAACTATTAACTGTGTTTCTTTGTTTTTTCTGCACTTTAGTAAGAAGGATTGTAATGTTTAACTTCTTGGCTTGGTTCCTTTGTTTTTCTGCTTTGTATTAAGGTTCCGTGCCTAGGCACATTTGTACCTAAGATGGCACCGTAAGTGCCAGCTTGTTAACTTTTCACTGCACTCATGCGAGTGAGTGCATGTGATTGTAAAAACTAATTCTAATTCGCCAACACAAGGATAGACCTAAGCTCCAATACAGACATGGGAGCCAAGGTACATTTGATCACCCTCACTTTATCTTCCAACAGGTGTAACCCAGTCTTGTCAACTTTGTAGCCCAAGTAGGTCACTTGGGGTGCCTGGAACAGACATTTTTTTCTCTTTGTAGGCATATGCCCACCAGGGAGAAAGGACTATGTCCAAGTTCTCTAACTACTCCTTATTGGTGTTCCCTGTTATTTACATGTCATCTAGATAAATGGTGATCGGGGGTAGACATTGTAGAATGTTCTCCATCATCTGCTGAAAAATGGCACAGGCTGACAATACTCCATATGGAGTTTCCCATATTGGTACAAACCCTTTCGGGTAATTGTAGCATATTTCTGAGAACCGTAATTGCAAGGAAGCATGGCTCATGTGCAGCTTCGTGAAGGACAGCCCCCTCTGCCAGCTTTGCGTATATATTGGGATTGGGTATATATCCAGCTGCGAAAAGCAGTTTACCATTTCTTTAAAGTCCCCACAAAGGTGAAATAAACCATCAGGCTTCAAAATAGGTACAATCAGTGCTGGCCATTCCGCAAACTCAACTGCTTTGATGATTCCTTCACTTTCCAGCCTTCTGATTTCTGTCTTTACTTTTGCTGGTAAGGCAAATGGCATTGGGCGGGCCTTGCAGAATCACGGAATTGCTTTCTGGTCAACATGCAAGATGGCTATGGCTCCATTGATGGTCCCCAGACCTTCCTGAAAAACTTCCAGGTATTTAGTTCTGACTTCACTCAGGAAGCCATTTGCTAATCAAAAAACATCGTGCCAATCTAGGTGAATCTCTCAACCAATTTTGCCCCATCAAGCTTTAGCCCGAGCTTTTTACTGCAATCACTGATAACTGAACCTGCTGCTTCTCACAAGAGACCAGAAAGAAAGTTGTATTCTTAATCTGTAAAGGTTACCTGGTATAGGTTCTCTGTCCTGGAGCAGAGGCCAGCTAGGGGAAGCAGTCCCAGACAGAGAACAGCGAGGGGAATCGAGTGCCGAAGCAGAGGCCTGCGAGGGGAAGCAGTTTTGGGCAGAGGTCTGCGAGGGGAAGCAGTCCCAGACGGAGGCCGGCACAGGGAAGCAGTCCTGTAGTAGAGGCCAGAAAGGCAAAACAGTCCAAGAGAAAACCTACCTTGGAGCAGTCGAAAGCCGGTGCGGAGCAGACTGGAGGCTTGGAGCGGAGCGGGATGACTGTTGGCATGGGTGGTCTGACCATGTGTGGAAGCCCCTGTGCTGAGCTACTGCAGTGTAATGTCTATTTGTAATTTGTTTACCTGACTGTATTGTCTATCCTTTTAACCATGTCATAATTCTAACTTATACCATGAATCACTGTAAAGTAATGCAACTACTTTTCCTTTTTATTCCTCTTTTGCATTTAAGATTTGTACCTAAGTACTTTGTACCTAAGATGGTGCCATAGAGGTGACAATTGTAAAACTTTCCACTGTACATCTGTACTGGCGTACAAGTGACAGTAACAGATTTTCTAATTCTAATTCAAATTCGTATTGAATACTTAAAGCAGGCTCGAAGGGCTATATGGCCCACTCCTGTTCCTACTTTCTATGTTTCTAAATTTCTAGGACACACAGATCCCTCTGCAACTCTGAACTCCGCAATCTCTTAACATTTAGATAATGTACTTGGCAGTATAGCCAGGTTCATGTCATAAGTAAATATCGAAAGGAGATGTAATCTTATTACCACTCCCTCAGGGGCCACAACTGAATACCTCCCTCTGAACTAAAAAAAAAGTCACTGGCTGTTTGGATTCCTCTATAAAGTGCGCTGGTATTGATGAATTGGCATCAAGCAGAGACCAAGTTGAGACGTATCACCTACCTGACGTTGTCGTGCTTCTGTATATAAATCTTGTGAAACATCATATCCTCTTGCTTGGCATTAATATCAGCCTTCATCTCCATGGCAACATGCCTCGGAAGTACTGACAGCAGGAGACGTTCCTGTAGAGGGAGGAACAATTTAAATGGTCAGACAGATTCAAACACAAGAGATACTGTAATTGTTTTGCTCCTGAATATACTGCAAACACCTGGGGCCAGCATCTGTGAATGGTGTTTAACCAAAGTTGATTCTAGCCATGCAGGCCTTTCAATTAGAATAGTCCACAACGCAATCTGGAAGAGCAATGACACCTGGTTTTGCACGACTAAGTCACAATTCTGTTCACCCTGCTGTGGAAAGAATGTTATTAAACTAAAAAAGTGTACAAAAAAGATTTACAAGGATGTTACCTAGACTTGACGGTTTGAGTAACAAGGAAAGGATGGATAGGCTGGGACCATTTTTCTCTGGAATGTATGAGGACGTGGGGTGAGCTTATAGAGGTTTATAAAATCATGAGGGGCATAGATAAGGTGAATAGCCAAGATCTTTTCCCAAGGGTAGGAAAGTCCAAAACTATAGGGAATAGGTGAAAGCTAGCAGTAGAAAGATTTAAAAGGTACCTGAGGGGCAACCTTTTCACACAAAGGATGGTGTGTGTATGGAATGAACTGCCAAAGGAAGTGGTGGAGGCAAGTACAATTATAATGTTTAAAAGACATTTGGACAGGTACATGGATAAGAAAGCTTGAGGGATGTGGGCCAAATGTAGGCAAATAGTACAAGTTCAGTTTAGGAAACCTGGTCAGCATGGATGAGTTGGGCTGCAGGATCTATTCTACGACTCCATAATCAAGTTATGCCAGGCCTAGCTGTAACTGCCTGTTAAAAGCTTTTTTTATTTGTTATTCATCCATGGGATATGGGCATTGCTGGGTGGGCCAGCATTTACTGCCCTTGAGAAGGTGGTGGTGAGGTGTATTCTTGAACTGCTACACTCTATGTGATATTGAGGAGAGAGCTCCAGGATTTTGGCCCAGCCATACTGAAAGAACTGTAATATATTTTCAAGTCAGGTGTGTGGCTTGCAGATGGTGTTACCACATATTCTTGTCCTTCTAGATAGGAGTGATCGTGGGTTTGGAAGCTGCTGTCCAAGGAGCTTGGTGAATTTTTGCAGTGCATATTGTAGGTGATACACACAGCTGCTACTGAGCATTGGTGGTGGTTGCGGTGCCAATCGAGCAACTTTTATCCAGAATGGTGTCAAGCTTTATGAGCGTTGTTGGAACTGTCCTCATCCAGGCAAATAGTGAGTATTCCATCACACTTGTACCTGGTAGACTGTGGACAGACTAGGTTGGGTGGGGTGGGGTGGGAGGTCAGTGTCGGTCAGGAGGTGAGTTACTTGCTACAAGATTCCTAGCCTCTGACCAGCTCTCAAAACAATATATATTATATTGCACCTTTCATATCCTCAGCAGGACGCATAGAGTTTTACAGCCAGTAAAGTTTTTTAACAACGTAGTCTCTGCTGCAAAGAGATCTGCGGACTAGAGGTCTGTGACTACAGTGATGTTCCACAGGGGTCAGTGCTGGGTCCACTTTTGTTTGTCATTTATATAAACAATTTGGATGAGAATTTAGGAGACATAGTTAATAAGTTTGTGGATGAGAACAAAATTGGACAGTGAAGAAGGCTAAGATTACAAAAAGATCTTGATCAATTGGGTCAATGAGTTGAGGAGTGACAGATGGAGTTTAATTTGGATAAATGCGAGGTATTCCATTTTGGTAAAACAAACAAAAGCAGGACTTATACAATTAATGGTAGGGTCATGGGCAGTGTTGACTAACTGAGAGACCTGGGGGTTCGGGTTCTTTGGCGTCACATATAGACAGGGTGATTAAGAAGGCACTTTGTATGCTTGCCTTCACTGCTCAGACCTTTTGAATAAAGGAGTTGGGACATCTTGTTCAGGTTGTACAGGCTTCTTCTGGAGTATTTTTTGAAATTCCGGTTGCCCTGTTATAGGAAGGATATCATTCAATTGGAGAGGGTTCAGAAAAGATTTACCAAGACATTGCCAGGAATGGAGGGTTTGAATGAAAAAGATAGGCTGGATAGGCT
>NW_025968534.1:18275-24049 GCF_021869965.1 Rhincodon typus | reverse complement strand
AAAAGCTCAGCAGGTCTGGCAGCATCTGTGAAGAAAAATCAGAGTTAATGTTTCAGGTCCAGTAACCCTTCCACAGAACCAGGTTTTTATTTAAGAGTGGAAAACGATAGTCAGACTTTCTGCTATTTCTTCCTTTGCACCCCTGAAAAGCCTAGGATTGATTTCATCTGGGCCAGGTGTTTTATTCACTTTCAACAATGCTAGCTAGCTTAATATTTCCTCCCTCACAATATCTATCTTATGTTTCACTTTCCACTCCCTTAACAATAGAGTCTGCCTTGTGTTTCTTTTTTTTGCGAGAACAGGCACAAAGCAATCCTGCTCTCGTTATCTACCTCAATTTACAAGATATATTTTTCATGGCTAATTGGCCCTGCCTTTTCATCAATCATTCTCTTGCTATTAGGTTTTTATGAAAATCTTTTGAATTTACTCCCCAATATTTTTCATGCCTTCTCCTCACTTCCCTAATATCCTCTTTTTAAATTTCAACATTAGTCTTTACACAATCTGCTAGGTTTTTTATGAAGTTTTTGGTATCTAAGATAAGCTTGTTTTTGCTTCATCTTACATGTCCTCTTTAACATCTAGATTTGGGAAGAAAGCAAACACTTCTTTGAAAAGCACCAATGGATCTTTGCGGCCCTGAAGCAGCAGCTAGAGCCTCAATTTAATGCATTATTTGAAAGACCTCATTTCCAACGTTCCTAGTACTGGGTTGCGAATGCCAGTCGAGATTTCATGCTCAGGTCCCTGAAGTAGAAATTGAACCCAGAATCTTTTGACTTGGATAATAATGTGCTCGGTGCCTGATAATGCTAAAAGGCATGATGTACATCTCTTTCCATTAAATCCAAAGGAACTTCACTCGATTCTCTGTAAATACTGCACGTTGCAAGCAGCACAAGAATAATCCAATACCCGCTCAAATTTTCACTGCCGTCATGTTTGAGCTGGGGGAATGGCAGAGGAGTCAAGAAAAGAACAGCATCTTTGCTTTTTAAAAGAATTTTGTCCTAAAGTCCTTGGAAGCACTTGAGTTATACTTCAAGCAATAGTCTAGATAACTAACAGCAAGCTCAATCGACAAACAGCAGCACTACAGCCAGGCAGGAGACTGAGCCTGACCTTATCTGAAATTCACAAACTCACATTTTCACCTTAGCAGTGATTGGGGCAGGAACAATGGGCGAAATCCCCCCTCTTAACACACTGCAGACAGTAAATCAAATTTGTGTGCCTGAGTAACACAGCATATTGTGCAATTAGTGCTGGAGTGTCTGAAGTTCACTTCCAATCCACCTGCTCCAAACTTGCTGTGAACTTATCACAAGTGTAGTCATTGCTGTGAAGCTGGTTTCTTAGTACTTTTGGTAGTGTGTTTGGGACTATTCAGGAACCACACATTCTTTGAACATTGACTGCCTGCAGATTTATATTTCCAATCTCAGACTTCACGCTATAATGAGGACCAAAGGGTCAGCAGTACAACTGCCACTGTGGTACATGCTTAGCAAACAAACAGTTAAATCAAGTCTCTATCTCCCTCAACACTTTTTATGTTGCAAGAACTTTTGGCTTTTACTATACGCCTGTGCAATTTAGCACTGCCATTATCATACTACCTCCTCATAGAGGTGAATAGAGCAATACATCATCCTTTGTAAATAGTTCTACAGCTGCTAATTTTCCAATGTTGCCAATTACATGCATTCTTTTCCTTCATTACAGATAGTGCTAATTGTTCCCTTTCTTCACTCTGCAATTTACTTTGCTTTAAATACTTTTCTTGTCTCCACCAGTTGTCATTTGGTTGGAACAAGTTAAAACCTTTACTGTTGCCACGCTTTGGAATAATTAAATCAAGTTAGCTTGATTATCAAATCATATATCACCATTTGATAACTGTTTTAGTGATCACTTATGACTATTCAGGTTGACACAGTGATTTCATACTGCGTTCTCAACATGACTGATACTACAGCTGCATAAGCTAAGACTCCAAATAGAATAAAGAATTAAGGATAGGAAACCTGACTCCTTTACACTAAATGCATTATCTACTCAAGCATTAATAACCTCTATTTACATAATTCCTTTAACAAGGTACTCCAGTGAAGGATTATCAAACAAAGCTCCAAAAAAGATGATATTAGGGCAACTCAGACAGAATCTTAAGGAATGCCTTAAAGATGTGACATATGTAGATGGGTTTAGGGAAGGAATTCCAAAGCTCAGGGTCTAGGTTGCTGAAGACACGACAGGCAACACTTGAGTGATGAAAATTTGCAATGTACAAGGAGCCAGAATTAAATCTATAACTAGTTAACAGATCAGCCATGACAACAGATGAATAACAATTGGTCTCATCATCCCTGAACTAAGAAAGGAATTGAAACCAAACTGAACAAATTAAGCAGGGCTGTCACTCCTGATTAGTATCAATGCTATTGGCTTCACATTTGAAGACTCAAGAGCATCACTTGTTGATACATAATGCCCACGTTCTAAAAGATGCCAGACTGAAAAGCATTGTGGCACAATGGCAGTGTCCTTACCTCTAGGGGAAGGCTGGGTTAAAAGTTACACCTGCTCCAGAGCTATGTAATAACATGTCTGAAGAGGTTGATTAAAAAAAAAGTACCAGTATGCTGCCAACAATCATGGAAACAAATCTAAAAAGGAGTTTGCTCATCTGGGAGATGGATGACAGACCTGCATCTAGGCCACAACACTGCTGTGCTCCTGATCCTCTCAAAACTTCTACAAGTTCATCAAGACACTTTTTCAAAGTGGTGTTCCAATTAAATTTTGGCACTGTATTCTCACACTGCAATGGCCTAATGTAAGTGAATTATCACTGTTCCCTAAACTGACATTAAACAGCACAAGTAAAGATAAGTATTAGCCAAATGCAGGGCTAAAGGCCTGCAGATGCAATCCAAACCTCCAACAATAACTTTCCAATGTTTGAAGCTTACATTCATTGGTGCCAGTTACATGGAGCAGTTTTCTGGACAAGGGAAATTTTGGATGGGGCAGAGAAGTGCCTCACTCACTATCAATTGAAACTACTGTAATGAAGGAAATGCATTTCTACACTCATCTGCATGAAGCTTTCACTAATTATTTAGGACCAAATCAATTCAAAAGCTGCAATAAAAAAGAAATTTAAGTTTACAAATGAATGTGATGCAGATAAGTATACTTGGCCTCATCCTCACCAATCTGCCGCAGGTGTAGTTATTTCTTTATTTATTCATGCTGCAGTTATTTATTCCTCACAAAGGCATTTTTTAAAAAAATTCTCCTGTCGTGGGCATCATCGGCAAGGCCAGCGTTTATTTTCATTCCACAACTTCCTTTGAAGAGTGGTGAACCACCTTATCGAACTACTCAAAGGTTTGATACAACTGAATGGCTTGCTAGACCATTTAAAAGGATCAATGCTGTGCATCTGGAGTCACACAGGCCAGACCAGATCGATATTCTTCCTGAACAGATATCTGTGAATCAAATGGGCTTTACAACAATCTAGTAGTTTCACAGTCATCATCGACAATGATGTTAACCTTTTATTCCAGACAACATAATCAACTGCCACGCTGGTATTCGAGCTCATGTATTTTTCTCATCATCAGTCCAGATCACTGGATTACATGTCCAGTAACAAACCACTGTGCCACCGCGCCAGTATTAAATGGAGAGATTAAAGGCTTCCCTTTATCTTTGAGAATTCTAATTCTATGCGTACCTGCCAACAATCTGCTCCTGTGCTGTAGCATAACAGTTAAATAGATGTCCAAAAAGAAACTATAAAACTTAAGAAAGCAGCATTTGGCAGAAAACTTAAAGGGAGTTAAAGCTTCACTGTTAGTTTATGACTCCAGTAACATCTGACTGAATTACTACAGCATAACTCTATGATGGCTATCAGATATCCTCAACTGCCCCATATTTAGTAATGACTGCTTTAAAAGACAGGCTGAATCCTCCTGGTTTTATCTTCTAACCTTCTTTTGAATGACTTTCACAGCTCCATTTCAACAAGTGTACATGTTGAACAAAGGGGGCAGAGTCTGAAAACTAGATGCACGTCATTCAGAAGGGAAATCAGGAAAAGCATTTTCAAAGGATATTGAAAATCTAGAATTCTCTGCCCAAAAGATATGAATACTGGGTCACTTGGAGTGTAGTGGAAATTAAATACCATTTTATATTTTAAGAAAAGGGTGTTACAACATGACTAAGCTGACACAAGCTAGTAATGTAAGGTATATTTTAGTAGGCATGAACCTTGAATGCCAGAAGTTTCCATGTCAAGAGAAATGGTTGGAGAGGAACCTTGGACACCGTAAGACCTGGATCAGCCTAGAGAGCAGACTGGAAGGTACAAGATGATTCCTGTGGACAGGATAATAGAAAGACCTGGAACAAAAGATTTCTGTTTATTACACAAGAATGAAATGCAAACAGTGTACATTATACATGTGATTGCAGGGGCATAAAGATTGATGAATTTCCTTATGTATAAGACAAACATGGGGCAGAGATGGAACAGATGGGACAGTGGGATAGAATTTTATTTAGCCCGTCTAAGGCAGAGGTTGTTTGAAAAAACGAAGTTAACCTGCAAGAGTGCTCCTGCGACCTGTGTAAGGAGAATTAACCAAAATGGAAACTTTCCAGGCTCAGGCTGATAGGCTGTCATGTAAGGGTATCGAGAGAAACAGTATTAAGGAACTGAAGCATAGACTACTCATGATCTAATTGAATGGTGGAGCAAATTTAAGGGACTGAACACTTACTCCTGCTCCTGTGTTTCTAGTATTTGGTATTAAATTGTTGTAACAAATGACACAACATTGAACTAGTACCTGGTTCAAATACACATCTGGTACTTCACACCAGCAAACATCACAATTCTGATGAAAGCACTTGCCTGAAGCATGAATCTTTTTCTTTCAGACACCGATGTGGTTTTCCAATTTCATGCATCCAGCTTTTGAATTTAATTTTATTTGCTCTCATCAATACTTTGTTATGGTGAAGGAATGTGGCAGCCAAGCAAAGGAGAGGCTGAGCCAAGATTCATAGCAGCAAGCATGTAGATTAAGAGGCAAAATGCCTTGTAGAAACTGTACTTCAAAATTCAAAGAGAAACGTGGGTTACTGCAGTAATGTCAGCGATTAAACACAGGATTTTTTTTAACGGGATAAAGGCATGAGACTGCCCTAATTTTCACAGTACATCAAGCTTTCCTAATTAGGGGAAAAAGAAAAGTTGATCTTGTCACTATAAATTTGAAAGGAATCATAATCAGCGCTGCTACTAGATGTTCAATAGAACCAAAAACTGGGCTTCAATACCATCCCCATTTGAGAAGTTCCCAGGAGTACAATTATATCTCAGTAGTGTCAAAAGACAGCATTCAGTACTCAGGATGAAGTACTGGTGGTTAAAAGTCTGGCACGTGCAGTAACAGCAACTGAAGCAATTACGGATGATGAACTGAGAGCATCACAATAGAAACGTATTGTGCTTTAGCATGCACTGGCTTAAAATTTCTCTATATAGGATATTGATAGCAATGCACTAAACAAATCTGGTGACAGTACTTGTAATGACTCCTGCCCTCTGTCTAAATTAGTAATTAATTTTTCACATTATTAGGTTCTGTATTCAGTTCCCTGTTGCTATTCTATAGCACCCACATTTCTCCAAGACACAAATTATAACAATACAGAGATAGTAGGAACTACAGATGCTGGAG
>NW_025968534.1:0-17875 GCF_021869965.1 Rhincodon typus | reverse complement strand
GATGCTGCTTGGCCTGCTGTGTTCATCCAGACCTGCACCTTGTTGTCTCTTATAACAATACACCCCATTTTTGTTCAAGTCCCATTGCCATCCAGTTTGGCAACTGAAGAAAACAAATTCTGCTTTCCATTTGGCTAAAAGGACACCGGTACGGTCACAATGACAAGCTCTTTCGTAGTTATGTTGGGATCCTGAGGGTCATTAATGAATACATAGGACCAGTGAAGGATGCAGGAAGGCCAATTAGGGCAGAGTGCCAAGAATACAGCTGACATTTTTAAGCTAAGCTTCATCATCTTTCCCAACTGAAGACTGCTCACTTCACTGTCACTGAATCCAAATCCTGGAAGTCCTTTACTAACTGCAGAGCGTACCTGCATCAAACTGACTGCAGCAATTTAAGGTATCAGTTCAACATCACTTTCGAGGATGTTTTGGGAGATGGGCCATAGACCCTGGCCTAGACAGCAACGACTCAAACAAATAAAGTGCGTTAATTGTAGCAACATAAAGTCAATGTCAAAACTTAAAATATGTGAACGTAGATGTGTAAATACCGCTCCAAAGCTCTGTGTTGTATACACAACTGTGTCGTACATTTAATCACTCAATGATGATTCGGGATTATTCCATCAGTTCGGAAGACTCTACATTGTATCTACATTTCAACAGAGCAAGAAGTCAGAATGAGAAAACTAAGTTCAACAGCTTAACATCAGATATTGGCAAGTTGCTAGAAGGAATAGTAGAGACATCTTGCATGCTGTTGAAAGAACAGGATCAATTGGGGAATCAAAGTTTGATTTCTGGAAAAGGTGGACAGTCAGTTGCACAAACATGTTTGAATTCTTTAAAAAGATAAGTTGGTAGATGATGGAAACACTATGCACTAACAAATCTTGGCTTTCAAAAGCTGTTCATAAAGCGCATTATAAATCGTTTTTCCATAACTATCCTATCAAAACCTTTTAACATTTCAAATACCTTAATCACATCTCCCTGAATTTTCCATACTCAAGAGAACACAAGTCAAGTTTACTCAACCTGTTCTCATAAATTAGATCTTTAAAGATCTGCACAGCACTCTCTCCAAAACGAATATGTACTTTCAGGGGAGAAGCGACCAAATCCAAATGGATTACTCTAGGTGGTGGCCGACCAATGCTCTATACAGTTGTAGCACAACTGCCACAGTTTTGTAATCCAAATTCTCAGATAATTCTAGCAGACTTTCCGAACATGGCTTTTAATGATTTGTGTACTGAAATTCCTAATACTTTTAGAAATCTATCATTTTGTCTTTCGATCACTGAAAAAAAAAGCTTTGATTTACTTTTCCTAGGCCAAAGTAAATGGACCACACACTTTGCCACATTAAAGGGGCGGCACGGTGGCTCAGTGGCTAGCACTGCTGCCTCACAGCGCCAGGGACCCGGGTTCGATTCCAGCCTTGGGCGACTGTCTGTGTGGAGTTTGCACATTCTCCCTGTGTCTGCGTGGGTTTCCTCCGGGTGCTCTGGTTTCCTCCCACAGTCCAAAGATGTGCAGGCTAGGTGGATTGGCCATGCTAAATTGCCCATAGTGTTCAGGAATGTGTGGTTTGGGGGGGTTTGGGTTTGGGTCTGGGTGGGATGCTTCAAGGTTGGTGTGGACTTGTTGGGCCAAAGGGCCTGTTTCCACACTATGATTCTAATTCTAATCTAAACACTGTTTACCCATAGTATTATTCAATTGTTTATGCCTTTTAATCTTTCCTGCTTACTGTCAACTGCAGTCTAGACTGCAGGAGAATCTAGACATGGTGGTGAAACGGACTGATGTCAGGTAGATGTCTTTTAATATTGAGAATTGTAGGTTTACACGTTTGAGCAAATCAATTCCAAGTACATGAAGACCATATAGAGTTTTTACTTGTCTTTCGTGGGATGTGGGCAGTGCTGCCTTGGCCAGGATTTAGTGCCAATCCATTATTGCCGAGAGAGCAGTTAAGAGTCAACCACGTTGCTAGGCGTCTGGAATCACATGTAGGAAAGGGCAATGGAATTCCTTCCCTGAAGTGAACCAGACAGGCTTTTATGACAATCAACAGTAGTTACATCATCCATTTTTTTTCCAGAATTGATAACCGAATTCAAATTTCACCACCGGCCATGGAGAGATTTGAACCCTTGTCCTCAGAGCAATAACCTGGCATTATGGATTACTCGCCCAGTGACAGTACTGCATTCTCCCCCAATGCCTTCCCACAGAGCTGACCACTTAAAACTTTAACTGGGAAAATGGCCCTCACACAAATTCCATTTTCTTCCATCCTCACTACAATTAACTTTCCAGTTTAAAGGGCTCAGGAATAGGTAGCTTTCCTTTTTGCATTTTCATATCATGCACAAGAGCACCCAGTACATCCACAACTTTAAAGAATTATTTTTAATAGTCAAATTTTTCAATATAAATCAGGGCATCATTCCCATTGCAGTGACAGGACTAATCAACCAAGACAGTGATAGCTTCTGTTAAAAATCTATTGCAGTGGTTGAGAAACGTACATTGAGAGGTAGCAGATTTTTTAAATTTAATTAAATGTGACAGAAAGGACCTGGGGACTTGGAGATATGAACTAGTGACGAGACCTTTTATCTGATAATCGGGATTACTAGCCTCCAGAGTTGCTGATACAGCCAAGCATTAGGCTACCTGAACTCACTACTTCAATGGTAGGAAAATGAGTTTGTACTTGTAATTTAGGAAGTTAAATGTTTACATATTAAAAAAAGGGCTTCTGTTACCGAGGAGAAACAGTGAAACTCAGAACGTAATTCTCAAATAAGACATTAAAGAACTGATTTCCTGCATGAAAACTTAATTTGCTCACCAAAAATCCATGGTTCTGGTAATAAGCATTACATAGATGCTGGCTGCTCTGTTGGAAAGGTAATACAAGATGGATTGATCAATGAGCCAGCCAGATGGATGAAAGAAAGTGATCAATTGAGTTTGAGCTGTCCCAGGTGCTCTTGTACATGTCCTAAAGTGAAATCAATGGATGTCTGTAAACAATCTACTTAAGAAATGGGCAAAGGAATTCTTTTTAAGATTGGGAGATGTTGGCTTTGTATTGTAGCGGCAATAACTAAAAAGATTTGAGCCTGAAATTCCCTAAAACCAAATTCTCAACTTCAGCAATGACTGCTTTGAGCGGTAATCATAACTTCCTTCTGTGAAAGGTCAGAAAATAGCCCAGTCTCTGTGCCCTGATTTCTAGGTCTGTAAGACTGACATTCACAGATCCTGCTTACCTTCTGGGAGAAGGTATATGTAGCAGTAATGAAACTGACAATATCTCAAGGACAGTGTAATATTCACTTGCATTGTGCCATGTCATGTCTAAATTTTTGGATTCCTTTCTTGGGTGCAGGCAATAGGAAAGGAATTTTAATCTTGCTGTAGGCTCGGGAAATTTGTACACATGCCCAATGCATATTTTCCAAGTGAAATAAATTGCTTTTTGAAAATGATTTTAAGTTGATTTTTCATTATTTTAAAAAGCTGTACTCGGCCATCTCTTAGTCATCTCTCCGGTGGAAGTAAATTTACTCTTTGAATTTTTCTCTAAAACTAGTCTACAAAGCCTGGAAACAACCTGGTCACTTTGGAAAACAATGATTACCTTTCATAAGGAGGTTATTTGACCCATCCCATGTTCTTGCTTTCAGAAGAAAATTACACTATCTCCTTTGCTGTTTTTAAGTGCCATAGTCAACTCTTCACAGTGACTACCAGACTAGTTGAGATTTTCCAGCAGTTAGATTTTATTTCAGATTTCTAGCTGTTGTAGTATTTTACCTTTATTATATGATCCTCTGTCCTTTCTACATACCTTAAGCTTTACCTTTGCAAATATTTATCCATTGCCCTTTGAAAGTAACTGAATTCTTTTGGTGGTTATTTCAGACTTTGAATGACCAACTCTGTTCAGTGGAAACAATTGTTTTCCTTTGTACCTCACTAATCTCTTACATCAGTTACCTCGTATTCATCTGTTCTAGAAAAATAAAAAGCCCCAGTTTCTCTAGATTATCTTCCTAACTATAGGGTGGCACAGTTGCACAGTGATTAGCGCTGCTGCCTTACAGTGCAAAGGACACAGGTTTGATTCCACCCTCGGGCGCCTGTCTACGTGGAGTTTGCATATTATCCATGTCTGTGTGGATTCCCTCTGGCTCTGGTTTCCTCCCATAGTTGAAAGATGTGCAGGTTAGGTGGATTGGCCATGCTAAATTGCCCATCGGGTCTAGGATGGGAAATGCAGGGATAAGGTAAGGGGTAGGCCTGGGTGTGATGCTCTTCGGAGGGTCGGTGTGGACTCGATGGACCGAATGGCCTGCTTCTACACTATAGGGATTCTATTCTCTGCGTGTTGCATTCTTGGGATTGCATGAATAAGCCCAGTGGCAAAAGATGGTGCCCGAAGAGTGGCAACTTCAATATTGATTAGGTCCACTGTAAAGAGTGGCGAACTGGGTGGAGGAGGGATTGCCCACAGGCGTTGTTGATGAGCTGGCTCAGGACTATGTCTTTCTATTTTTTTTCTTATTCTTAAACTACTCAAAATGGTGCCGGATCATGGCAACAGTGGAAAAGTTTTTCACTGTATTTTACTGTGTGACTCACTGTAAAAACACGTGGCAATACAATAATTCATCATTTGTTCATAAGTATTGACACTGGACCTAAAATAAGGTATTGAAAACTAAGTTAACTGGCCTACTGAGTTTTATAAAGTTGCCACAACCCTCTTTGTTGTTACATTTAATAACTGCCTCTATAAAACTTATTCTTAGTCCTCTGTGTCAATTTCTGTTTGGCAATGTCCTTTAAAACACCCCAGAAGTTTTCACTATGTTGAAGGTGCTTTGTAAACACAAGTAAATGTTGCTATAAAAGAGATAGTAGGAACTGCAGATGCTGGAGAATCTGAGATAACAAGGTGTAGAGCTGGATGAACACAGCAGGCCAAGCAGCATCAGAGGAGCAGGAAAGCTGACGTTTCGGACCTAGACCCTTCTTCAGAAATGGGGGAGGGGAAGGGGATTCTGAAATAAATAACTCCCCACCTATACTCACCTTTACTGGCTCCATCCCTGCCTCGTTGACCTGTCTCTGTCTCCTCTCCACCTATCTTCTCTTCTATCCATCTTCTATCCGCCTCCCCCTCTCTCCCTATTTATTTCAGAACCCCCTTCCTCTCCCCCATTTCTGTCCATTCCAAATGTGGCAATGAGCTGCATTTCTTGAATCACTGCAGTCAGTGCGGTGTAGATACACCTGAAATACCGTTGGGTCGGACTTTTTAAGAAAGCTTTTAGGGAAGATAAGAGTCGGCCTGATGGCTGAGAGTCTGGAATCACAGACTAGAACAGATGAGAATAGCAGATTATTTTTTCCCCAAGATGATGTTAGTGAAGCAGATGGACTTTTATGACAATCCAGCAGTTTTTCATAGTCACCATTAGGGATATTTATTCCACACTTAAGAGTCATAGAGTTGTACAGCATGGAAGCAGACCCTTTGGTCCAACTCGTCCATGCCAACCAGATTGCCAATCTTTGTGGCGTAATTGGTTTGCGCGTTGGGCTGTTAACTGAAAGGTTGGTGGTTCAAGACCACCCGGGGACGAAGCGATCGCTGTTTAAGGGTGGCTCAGTGGTTATTACTGCTGCCTCACAGCCAGGGACCCGGGTTCGATTCCAGCCTCGGGCGACTGTCTGTGTTGAGTTTGCACATTGCACATTCTCCCCATGTCTGTGTGGGTTTCCTCCGGGGTCTCCAGTTTCCTCCGACAGTCCAAAGATGTGCAGGGTAGGTGGATTGGCCATGCTAAATTGTCCATAGTGCCGAGGGATGTTCAGGTTAGGCGGGTTAAACAAGGGAAATGCAGGGTAGGATGCTCTTCGGAGGGGCGGTGTGGACTTGTTGGGCCGAATGGCCTGTTTCCACACTGTAGGGATTCTATGATGATATCCTATAAACTAATCTAGTCCCATTTGCCAGCATTTGGCCCATGTCTTTCTAAACCCTTCCCATTCACGTACTCATTCAGATGCCTTTCAAATGTTGTAATTGTACCTGCCTCCACGTCCTCTGGCAGCTCATTCTATACACACACCATCCTCTGCGTGAAAAGTTGCATTTTAGGTCCCTTTCAAATCTTTCCCGTCTCACCTTATAAACCTATGCCCTCTAGTTTTGGACTCCACTATCCTGGAGAAAAGACCTTGGCTATTCACCCTATCCATGCCCCTCATGATTTTAGAAACTTCTACAAGGTCACCCCTCAGCCTCCGACACTCCAGGGAAAAGTGCCCCAGCCTATTCAGCCTCTCCTTATAGCTCAAACCTCCAATCCTGGCAACATCCATGTAAATGTCTTGTGAAGCCCTTCAAGTTTCACAATATCCTTCCTATAGCAGGGAGATCAGAATTGAATGCAGTATTCCAACAACAGCCTAACCAATGTCTTGTATAGCCACAACATGACCTCCCAACTCCTATACTCAATACACTGACCAATATAGGTAAGCATACCAAATATTTTCTTCACTATCCTGTCTAGCTGCGACTCCACTTTCAAGGAACTATGAACCTGCACTCTGTGTTCAGCAACATGTTCCAGGGCCTTAAGTGTATGAGTCCTGCCCTGATTTGCCATTCCAAAATGCAGCACCACATATTTATCCAAATTAAACTCCATCTGCCACTCCTCAGCCCATGTGATCAAGGTCCTGGCAATCTTCTTCACTATCCACTACACCAACAATTTTGGTGTCATCTGCAAACTTACTAATCATACCTTCTATGCTCACATCCAAATCGTTTCTATAAATGATGAAAAGCTATGGACCCAGCACTGATCCTGTAGCACACTGCTGGTCACAGGCCTCCAGTCTGAAAAGCAATGCTGGGCCACCACCTTCTGTGTGCTACCTTCAAGCCAGTTCTGTATCCAAACGGCTAATTCTCCCTGTATTTCATGTGATCTAACCTGGTTAACCAGTCTACCATGCGGAACCTTGTCGAATGCCTTGGTGAAGTTCATATAGATTACGTCCACCGCTCTGCCTTCATCAATCCTCTTCGTTACTTCTTCAAAAAACTCAATCAAGTTAGTGAGACACAACTTATTGAATTAACGGAATTTAAATTCTCTGGCTGCTGTTGGGATTTGAATTTCTCTCTCTGGATCGTTAGCCCAAATTTCTGGAGTACTAGTGAAGAAATATCACCACTACTGTTCCAGGTTTGTATGCTTTCCATCCGCCTTCACGGCTTTTCAACATGCCGTCTTCCTTGCCTTTAAAGATTTGGCTAGCTGAATGTCTAACACACACTGTTGCTTTAATCTTTTTAAGTTTTACTATTTGGTTTTATTTTCTCATCCTTAATCTACTTACTAAAAGTGATCACCTCATTTTTCTACAATCAATAATTGTGATTAGAGGACCTCCTACTGTCCTTCTAAACTTCCTTGACATTCTAGAATGCAGACCCTGACAGCCTAGTAATTTTCCCAAGTTCCACCATTTCATTTTCAGTTCCACTTCTTGGTTTTAGCTACCTCATTTAAACTGCTTCACCTTCTCCTTTCACTCTCACTATCACATTCTCCTTTAAAACTCAATGCAACATACTAATTTATTTAGCTTGTCATTCAGTCACAACAACACAGAATCACTGAGCAGAAACTGATAGCCAAGTTCTGTATCTATGAAAACAGCCTCAAATGTGAACTTGGGCTCATGTCACGCTACATGTGACCCCGCCAGATTGTTCTGTATCTGTAAGATCTTCCTTATTGTCCTGTTTTGACACCATCATCTTGATAAATTGTTACGATCTCTCTACCTTAATTAATTTGTACAGTTTTGGATTACTTATTACTTTGATTAGACCCTCTGCATGCAACTCATACTATTTTGTTATCCCAGTCATTTGGTTTGTCTCCATCACCAACTTACTTTTAATTTTTTGTAATTATCTCTCTGCCTCATTGAATTGGATTATAGGTCATCCTTTCGCTTGTTATTCAGCTGTTGACACTTTACTCATACTGTCTGACACTCTTGATGACTTGCAAAGGCCTATTATTTGGCCTGTTGACATTCCACTCACACCATTTCTATGATCTTTTGATCTCTCTGCCCGTTGATCTCTCTGCCTATAAGTTCTGTGCCTGTGTGCTTCTCTCTCATTTCACCTGAAGGGCCAATACTTCGAAAGCTTGTGATTTCAAATAAACCTGTTGGACTATAACCTAGTGTCATCTGACTTCTGACCTTGTCCACCCCAGTCCAACACCACCACCTCCATATCATTCTGTCACCCTCATTCTGGATTCACCTGGCAAACAATAACTGTGGTCATTGCATGTGCTAGTGGAACTGCACTGCCATTTCAAGCTTTTTTTTTAAACCTTTAATTACATTTGACACTCAGTCTTTCTCTATCTCCATTCTTGTTTCCAATGACAAGTAAAAAATGGCAGAATGCAATTTTATCATTATCAACATTCTCTTTCAAGTAGAGATCCTGTTGGTGGAAAAAGTCCAAGAATGTAAGCCGCATTCAGAGTTACAAACAGTGTGAGATAAGAGCAAGTGAGTCACAGGGTGACAAAACATTTTAGTAAACATGGGTTTTTAAGTCACAAGATGGATAAGAGGGAAATTCAACAGAAATAAGGAGCAACATGTCAACTCTTAATTTCAGAGAGGGAATACCAATAGAATGCAAGGATGAGAAACTGCATGTGTCTGCAACTTACACATATCAACAGGCTCCCAAAGTCATCACAGCAACTCGAAAGGAATATGTTTAATTTTGTTTTTAAATTATATGAAACTTGAATCCATCCTGCCCATCAGGAAGGACATATTGAAATTAATTGAACAGAAATGAATGATCTGGCTGCAATCATGCACCAATTTCATTGCTCGTTGCCTTTGGATGTGGATGTTGAGCAGATCGATAGGACCGGATTAAAAGAAAAGAATATAAAATAGAAAAAATGTAAGGCATTTTGTCCTTGTAGATGATAAATCATCAATAATGTTGCCTCTGTTTTCTGAGGAGATTAATTACCTACAAGTGAAAACAAACAAGACCAGGGCAAGTCAATTATTCTGCTTCAGAGTGGTGGGACCGGTGTGACAAGGAATTCAGTGCGAGAAAATACAATCACCATGATCTTGAACAAACTATTAAAAACAAAATGATATCAACATCACAGAAAAGTTGCAATCAGAAATATGATCAAAAACAGCAAGGCCGGTTATAAGCCCTTCCGAGTAAATTGAGAGTGCGATATACCAACTCATTTGAACCCGCACGAGTCAATTGGTAGGCACAGCATATTCTTGTATATGTCAAATGGTGCCTATCAAAAATGAATGTTGCTGTTGAATAAAACAGTCTTTTTCCACTCCTAAAAATTCTAATCTTCCTTCCATGTATCAATGGTAGTTACGATGAGGGGGAGGAAGAGAGAGACACGTATTTCTCCCAATGCTCCCTGCCCTCTTCACTCTGATAAAGTAAAAGCAAGGTTATACATCAGTCAACAGTCAGAATGCTGAAGGATCTTCATATTGCTGCAGCTGATTTACAGTTATCTTGTGCTGGACTTTTTCTCTGTCCAATTTTATTATTGTCAGGTTAAGACAAAACTGCTGTTATTTACTCCTATTCTTTATATCCCTGATCTAGATTACTATCTACCCATATTAGCTACCTGGTTTCTCAGTGATTCTCCAAGTTCAGTTGAGCACTTGACTGTCATGAATGTGCTTTGATTTGAAAGAAAGTGAAATCCAGGCTAAAATTAATTTGGTCAATTTTCTGCAGATCATTTTGCCAAATCTGCCACCAGTTTATTTTTGCAACAGAATTCAACTAGTGCATCATCCTCAAAATGCTTTAAGTCATCCTTATACTGGTCGCCTATTAGTTCAGATTCTGGGAGATTGTTGAAATAATCCAGTTTGTAGCATTTACGCGGTTAAATCAAGCTTCCTTATCTTGGACCCAGAATAATTGGCCATCTGAGCTCCTTAAGGAAGCCAGTCACATTTGAGGACATGAGCACACCTGAACTGAAATATCAAAAACTCCAAAACAAAAATGAAATTGAGTGAGGAAGCAAGAAAGGTGGCGAGATTTTCAGCAAATCAGTATACACAACACAAAAAAAAACTACAGTAGAAAGAGAGGCTTCAATGTTTTAGTACCAGCCTGTCCCAAGGACATCAGACCACAAGGGCTTCAATAGTGTTGAGCATTCTCTACAATCTAATCATGTAAAAGTTAAATCATTTGATGAGTAGTGAGAATTTCACAAGCACTAGTCATGACTTTGCATCGGATACAATACCAATGAAATTCATGCATTTCATCCGCAGAGGCAATTTTATTCTATCACCTGTAAATACCTATTATTCAGCTGTTCATCTCACCACCCAAAAGAAAATGAGGGGTTATTTGGGCTTACATCACCAGAGAATGGTAAGTCAACAAGAAGTGTATGTTACTGGAAACAACTTTTTAAGAATAATCAATACAAACGCTACACAATTTTCTTAACCTTGAAGCAAATTTCCAATTGATTTTCAGAAGCATTTCAGATATCACTAGTAAACTAGGTTACAATTTGTTCAGAGTTTGCTTTCAAAGCATCGACAAAAGCACTTTGCTACTCCATTAATCAGTCAGGTCTAGAATCATCCTGGGCCGTAAGATCGAAGCCTAGGTTGAGTTGAGACAAGTCAAAGATTAATTAGTATCTGATGAAGGAAGGAGACTAATAGAAGGCAGTCTTAAAGTGCACCTTTTATGTGTGAAGATCCCTAACGAACATTAATGTCTATAATAGACAGAAGAGGGGACAGGGAGAAGGAAGAGGAAGCCCCAGTGTCTCATCAGTGTGGATATCAATACAACAGGGCCCTTGCTGGATTACTGGAGGCCTCTAGAACATCACAGTGTCAGAGGACACCTCATCTGGCGGTGGATGCACAAAGTGCTCAAGTAATCTGTATTGTGATTAAGTATTGCATAATTTTGCTGGATTATTAATATTTATTCACCAAGAAGCAGGTTACTTATGTTGCTGCATTCAAATAATGCTCTTAGAATACCACCATTTCTTTGAAGTAAAACAAAGAACTGCAAGTGCTGGAGATCTAAAACAAAAACAGAAATTACTGGAAAAACGCAACAGGTCTGGTAGTATCTATGAAAGGAAAACAGTTAATGTCTCAAGTTCAGTGACCTTTCCACAAAACTGAACTGAAAAAGGATCACGAGGCTTGAAATGTTAACTCAGTTTTCTCTTTACAGATGCTGCCAGACCTGCTGAGTTTCCCAGCAATTTTTGTTTTTGATTGTTTTACCATTCCTTGGAGTAGTTGACTCTGTTCTTAAAAATGAGGCCAAGAGATCCCTGGGAGCATGTATTACTTTGTAGGATCTGAGAAGTGCCAATGGCACACCTGGAAACTTGTTAACGTTCAGAGGATAGGGTCCCTGTAATGCATAAAATTTGCTTCCCTCGGCACGTGTCAACGTTAGTGAGGGTCACCCTGAATGTTTTATGATTTGCAAGACACACGTGGCAATGGTCAACATTTTCAGGGACCTTCTCTCCGCTCCCCCTAATCCCAACCCTTCCACAAACAAGTAAGTTTGACACCACTTCAACATATTATTCAAAAAGCAGTTGCACATTATGTTCAAATGCATACATTTTCAACCAAAAACCCACTAGAATGTGCAATCTGAAAGGAACGAAGATGAACAAACACAAACTAATTTGAGCAAATGTGCAATTTAAATTATTTTAATTATCATTAATATAAGTACATTGCTCAACAGGACAGGGAAGTGAAAGGAGGTAAGGTGTGGGGAAATCAATAGGAATTCCTATACTTTCCAATACCATTGTGACCCCTGCTGGAAAATGAATGCTTGTTTAGATGTTCAGTGGAGATGAGTTGAATTTGGCTGTGAGCCCATGTCCCTCCCCACATGGTTGAATATCTATCAGTTATTTATGAAGAACATTCATGTGTTATTGCAGAGCCCCATCTAAACCTATTTCTACTCCAAACAAGAAAACAAAATCTAAAAGATATTACCACAAACTTGCTCTGGCTGGAATCAGTAGGAATTGGTACTTTTGATTTATTTAAAAGCACCAGAAGTAAAACCAGTTTCACAGTTAACCACAGACATAGTCTGACAGTCATATTTATATACCACAAAACAATAATGATTATTGATTCAATGAGCAATGGATTCACTTAATGTCGCTCACAACAAAACCTCATTTCATTTCTTTTTCTGAAGCATTGTTTCTTGTCAAAGTACCGGAATTACATGGCTATAATTGGGCAACAGTCAAAATCTGTAACACTAGCAATGATCAGACTTGATGCATTGGCTGCCACAACCTTGCTCAAACCAGTTATTGATCCAAGTTTCATTACAGAGGTTAATAAAGAAAGGGAAATATTAAAAAAAGAAAATCTTCCCAGTTGACAGTCTCTGATACCCGATTCCACAAAAACTATTTCTCACTGACAAGCCGCTGACAACATGTATTCCAGCTGTCTTCTAAGTAATACATCACATCAGCAATTTGGAAAAAGCTTTGTTCAAGTTCCTCTTCCATGTGTATTGGTGAAGAGGACTATAAAACAAACCTTGGAGAAGATACTGAGGGACAGGATATATGCAAATTTGGAAGAAAATGGACTAGTTAGCAACAGGCAGCATGGTTTCATACTGGGAAGGTCATGTCTCACCAACTTGATTGTCACGTCTTCAAAAAAATTCAAAGATAATTGATGAGGGAAGAGCTGTGGATGTAGTTCATATGTCTTTAGTATGGCATTTGACAAAGTCCCACATGGCAGATTAGTACAAAAACTAAAATCGCATGGGATTCAGGGTGGGCTGACTAGATGGATACAAAACTGGTTTGGTCACAGAAGACAGAGGGTAGCGGCGAAAGGGTGTTTTTCAGAATGGAGGCTGGTAACTTGTGTTCCACAGGGATCAGTCTTAGGTTCTCTGTTGCTTGCAGTACATATAAGTGATCTGGAAGAAAATGTGGGTGGTCTGATTAATAAGTTTGCAGATGACATGAAGATTGGTGGAGTTGTTGACAGTGCGGACAACTGTGAAAGGACAAAACAGGATATAGATAGATTGATAGTTTGGGCACAGAAATGGCAGATGGAGTTTAATCCAGACAAATGTGAAGTAGTGCATTTTGGAGGATCAAATTTAGGTGTGAATTATACTGTTAATGGCAGAACCCTTAGCAACATTAACATACAGATGGATCTGTGCATGCAGGTCCACAGTTCCCTAAAAGTGGCAACACAGGTGGCCAAGGGTGATTAAGAAGGCATATGGCATACTTGCCTTCATCAGTCAGGGCATGGAGAACAAGAGTTGGGAAACCATGCTGCAGCTATATAAAACCCTTGTTCGGCCGCATTTGGAGTATTGTGCGCAGTTTTGGTCACCACATTACCAGAAGGATGTGGAAGCTTTGGAGAGAGCGCAGAGAAGGTTCACCAGGATGTTGCCCAGTCTCAAGGGCAGTGGCTATGAGGAAAGGTTAAAAAGACTAGGATTGTTTTCACTGCAAAGACGGCGGCTGAGAGGAGACCTGATAGAGGTCTACAAAATTATGAGAGGCATTAGATAGGATGGATAATCAGAGGCTTTTTCCCAGGGTTGAAGTTTCAATTACAAGGGGTAAAAGTTCAAGGTGAGAGGGCAAAAGCTTAAGAGAGATGTGCGAGGAAGGTTTTTCACACAGAGAGTGGTAGGAGCCTGGAATGCACTGCCAGAGGAGGTGGTGGAAGCAGGCACGTTGGCAACATTTAAGAGGTATCTGGATGGTTACCTAGATAGGGAGGGAATAGAGGGATACGGACCGAATAAGGGAAGAAGGTTTGTTTGTTAGTTTAGTCAGGGCACAATGAGGCACAGGCTTGGAGGGCCGAAGGGTCTATTCCCGTGCCGTACTTCTCTTTTGTTCTTTTGAATGTTAATCTAGAAAACAAATAAAAATAAAAATAAAACCACATTTTAAAAAAGCATAGCATCCTATCTAGTTCTTGCTATCTCATAGCATCCTATCACTTGTTTTAAAGTATCCACAAATTCATTTATTTTCTTTATTTGTTTAATTTAGTTGTTCAGTGAACTTTCCAAAGTCATCCTGAGTGCACTGGTTTATGCGACATGGAATAGGACAACAGCATCTCGGCTGACAGCAACTTAACACACATCAGCTGTATAGACCTTCTTCTAAATTTTGGAATTACTAGTTAAAACATCCATTGTACTTCGAGGTTCTGACCCGTAGACACGACAAAATGTTGCGCTAGGTAGTGCTTTTAATTTGCCATCTGAAGTTTCTTCTGCCAAGAGGAGTAACTTTGAGTGCTTTGCATTTCAAAACATTTCCTCTGGTCACAACGCAAGTTTGGACGTGGGGACGTGATAGAGTGCTGGGTAGTTTGGGAAGTTTAAAATGATACCATGGGAAAATTTCATGTACAAGTCATTAAGCTTCACCAAAACATTAAGACATTGATGAATGGAGAGACGAATCTATAAGACAGTCAGTCAAAAAACATGAATAAGAAATTCAAAAGAAACTTTTTCACCCAGAGAATGGTGAGAATGTATAACCAATTTAGAATCATAGAATGCCTACAGTGTGGAAACAAACTATTTGGTCCATCGAATCCACACCGACCCCATGCAAACCCCCCACATTATCCCTGTAAACCTGCATTTCCCATGGCTCAACCACCTAGCCTGCACATTCCTGGACACCATGGGCAATTTAGCATGACTGAGCCACCTAACCTGCACATCTTTGGACTGTGAGCGAAAAACGGAGCACCCGGTGCTCACACAGATATGGAGAGAATGTGCAAACTCCACACAGACAGTTGCCCAAAGGTAGAATCCAACCCAGGTTCCTGGCACTGTAAGGCAGCAGTGCTAACCATTGAGCCATGCCTATCCTAAAGGGGTATTTGAAGTGTAGTTTTCTCATACATGCTGATGTTGCCATCGCATGCTGCTCCGAAGTATCTGTGGGACAGAACAGGCTGTTACACATTTCCTTCCAGAATGTGCCTTTACAAAGATCTGAAGAGGGATGCAGTGGGTTTTTTCTCCCCCCCAAGGTTCTTCTCAAGCAGCTCCGTAATGCAGGACTCTACACTCTATGGTTGTTCTCTGGCACTCACAAACAAATATCAACTGCACGTGCTGGACCATCAATTCAGTGAAACACATTCTTTGGTCTGCCTGAAACTTGTTGGTCTTCCAGTGTAAACAGCCAACCTCAACTGGGTGTTGTAGACTGGCACATTCCCAAGTTCAGAACTATGTGCTGAGGGATAAACTAAAGCTTGGTGCAGCTCCTGCCCAGGGGTCATGGGGAAAGACCATCATCTATGGTCTTTCTGCCAAACATGACATGGGTCTGCTAAGATCACAGACCATTCATTGCCTAAATGGGAATATAAGAACATAAGAACTAGGAGCAGGAGTAGGCCATTTGGCCCCTCGAGCCTGCCACACCATTTAATAAGATCATGGCTGATCTTTTTGAGACTCAGCTCCACTTACCCGCCTGCTCACCATAACCCTTAATTCCTTTACTGTTCAAAAATTTATCTAGCCTTGCCTTAAAAACATTCAGCGAGGTTTCTTCAACCGCTTCACTGGGCAGGGAATTCCACAGATTCACAACCCTTTGGGTGAAGTAGTTCGTCCTGACATCAGTCCTACATCTGCCTCTCTTTATTTTGAGGCAATGCCCTCTAGTCCTAGTTTCACCTGCTAGTGGAAACAACCTCCCTGCCTCCACCTTATCTATTCCCTTCATAATCTTAAATGTTTATATAAGATCTCCCCTCATTCTTCTGAATTCCAATGAGTATAATCCCAGTCTACTCAGTCTCTCCTCATAATCCAACCCTCTCAACTCTGGAATCAACTGAGTGACTCTCCTCTACACCCGCTCCAGTGCTAGTATACCTCTTCTCAAGTAAGCAGACCAAAACTGCACACAGTAGCCCAGGTGGCCTCACCAGGACCCTATACAGCTGTAGCATAGCCTCCCTGTTTTTAAACTCCATCCCACTAGCAATGACAGACAAAATTCCATTTGCCTTTTTAATTGCCTGCTGCACCTGCAATCCTACTTTTAGCGATTCATGCACAAGGACACCCAAGTCTTGCTGCACAGCAGCATGCTGCAATTTTTTACCATTTAAAACATAGTCCCATTTTGCTGTTATTCCTACCAAAATGGATTACCTCACACTTACAAACATTGTACTCCCTCTGCCAGACCTTTGCCCACTCACTTAGACTATCTATATCCCTCTGCAGACTTTCAGTGTCTTCTGCACACTTTGCTCTACCACTCACCTTAGAGTCATTTGCAAATTTTGACACACCACACTTAGTCCCCAAGTCCAAATCATCTATGTAAATTGTAAACAATTGAGGTCCCAACACTGATCCCTGAGGCACACCACTAGCCACTGACCGCCAACCAGATAAACACTCATTTACCCCTACTCTTTGATTTCGACTAAATAACCAATCCTCTATCCATGCCAATACATTACCTGTAATACCGTGCAACTTTATCTTATGTAGCAGCCTTTGGTGTGGCACCTTGTCAAATGCCTTCTGGAAATCCAGATACACCACATCCACAGGTTCCCCATTGTCCACCATGCAAGTAATGTCCTCAAAGAATTCCACCAAATTAGTTCAACATGACCTACCCTTCATGAATCCATGCTGGGTGTTCCCAATGGGACAAATTTATATCCAGATGTCTTGCTATTTCTTCCTTAATGATAGATTCAAGCATTTTCCCCACTACCGAAGTTAAGCTAACTGGCCTATAGTTACCTGCTTTTTGTCTACTTCCTTTTTTAAACAGTGGCGTCACATTGGCTGTTTTCCAATCTGCGGGAACCACCCAGATTCCAGTGAATTTTGATAAATAATTACTAGTGCATTTGCTGTTTCCCCCATCACCTTTTTTAGTACCCTGGGATGCATCTCATCAGAGTCAGGAGACTTGTCTACCTTTAGCCCCATTAGCTTGCCCAGCACTGCCTCCTTAGTGATAATGATAGCTTCTAGGTCCTCACCTGCTATAACCTTCTTGCCATCAGTTTTCGGCATGTTATTTGTGTCTTCCACTCTGAAGACTGACACGAAATAACTGTTTAATGCCTCGGCTATTTCCTCATTCCCAGTTATTAAATTGGCCTTCTCATCCTCCAAAGGACCAATGTTTACCTTCGCTACTCTTTTACGATTTACATATTTATAGAAACTTTTGCTGCCTGTTTTTATATTCTGAGCTAGTTTACTGTCATAATCTGACTTTTCTTTATAACCTTTTTTTGTGGCTTTCTGTTGGCCTTTAAAGATTTCCCAGTCTACTAGTTTCCCACTACTCTTTGCTTTTTTGTATGTGTTTTTTTGTTTTCAATCTGATACTTTCCTTTATTTCCTTAGACTATCTCTTTTCCTACAGTTCTTCCTTATCACTGGAATATACTTCTGCTGAGCACTGTGAAAAATCGTTTTGAAAGTCCTCCACTGTTCCTCAATTGACCCACCATAAAGTTTTTGCTCCCATTCTACCTTAGCTATCTCCTCCCTCATCCATCATAGTCTCCCTTGTTTAAGCACAGGACATAGGTACTGGATTTAACCTTCTCACGCTCCATCTGTATTTTAAATTCGACC
>NW_025968533.1:0-24051 GCF_021869965.1 Rhincodon typus | reverse complement strand
GGTTTCAATTCAGTTTCTCTGGCTTCTCACATGCAATGATACATTGCTCTGTCATGCTGTCTTGGATGTCCCTTCTGGTCAATGTCTTCATCCTCAGAAGATTGCAGTCGATTCCCCTCTTCTTTTGCATCCAGGAGTTTCTCTTCACCAGCTTCAGTTATGAAGGGTGCAGCATGCCACGTTAATATGGCTGGGCTGTAGGGCAAGGCCCCACCAAAGTTGTCTTGGCATCAAAACATCCCCTTAAGGGGATCTATGATCTGTTCCGCTGTGGGCCTGGTTAAAGTATGGGCAGTGTTGTGTCTTTGTGTTTGGAGAGGTAAGCCCGAGTCTCCCAGCAGCTAGTATCATTCAGAGGACCTTGGAAAGAGGCAGCGACCTGTGAATTCTCTAGTATGTACTTATCACAGTAGCTCCCAGGATATTTAGCACAGCATTGATGGTCACATATAATTTGAACATTGATGGAGTCAAAGCTTTCCTGTGACAAAACTCTGCAGGTTTTTGACAGGGCACTTTCAAAGCATCTTGAGTGAACATCTATAATGGTCTGAATCTGGAGAAGACAACAATGGCAGAGAATCCCACTGCTTGGGCTGTTTCATTCTCTCGCCACAGCTTAAGGATATTACCAGCTGTGATCTGGAAAAAATGGCATCAGTTATGCCCCAAAATCATTTATAGTTTGAGGATTGGCAGAAGCGACTGGCATTAAAATTCAGGACAGTTGTGACCTTGCAGGTCACTGGGATATAATTGCCACACAGTCCTGAGCACACGTCTTGCTGCAGCAGATGTCACAGTTTGCTGATGATCTCTGGGATGTCTTTCATCTGCACCTGCATTGTGAGAGCTGTAGAAAATGACAGTGAAGCTTGTAGCTATGAGGTTGCATCATTCCTCTCAGTCTCCTTGGTGAAGCTCACCTGCTGTTTCTCCCTGTGGAGGCTGCGCAGCAACAGGTCCTGGAGGTTGCTGTTCTCCCTGAGCTTGTTGACAGTGTTATAATTACTCAGTCCTTCAACATTGTAGCATTTGAAGCAAAGCCACAAGGACTCCAGCCACAGTGATGTCTATGTCAGATGTATGTGTAGGTAATCTGTGGGTAGTATCTGAAAGAGAACACCATTGTACTAATGGCACTCTTCAGCCCTCATATCAATCAAAATGAAGCCTCATGTTTTGCCTTGTGTTGTCTGTGCTTTCGACAATTTAACCAGTTTTTGAATTAAAATTATTTTATCCGAGTGCTCTTGTCAGTGAGGCAGACTAAGGCACATAGAATTTGGTTTGCAGTCCAATTCAAATTTATTAACAAGATATTCTTTGTTAAAAACACTAGAGAGCATTTCCCAAATTCCCACAATGTTTACTCTCTATATAGCTCTATTTGTCTGAGAAAGGATATTAAGCTCAATGATCCATGTGTTTGAGCTGAGCCACTGGAATCTCCTTCCTCTCTGATGCAGAGCTGGCTCTCTTCCACAAGTGTGAGTCTCGCAGGTTAGGACAGGTCATCTCCTGGGTCTTCTTGGATTGCTGTCTGGTCTTCTACTATGAGTCTTGCTGCGAATCTTCTCTGCAGGTTTTTGCTGTGTCTTCACTGTATCTTCAGTGAGGGCATGGTTTCCAGGTGTGTGTGTTTTTATTCCCCCTGCACCAGAATGCTCTGTGGCCTTTCGCCAATGGCATCATGAGCTGGATTCAAATCATCCGATGGGGTTGCACCAATACCTTTCACTGTTGCCATGCTGGGAGGAGTAAAGTGTATACATTCAGGCAGTCAAGATGCCAAAATGTATGATCAACACTTCTCTCAGGCTATTTGTAACTGGTTCCCCTTTAACCTTTGTAACCTCTTTGATTGGTTTTCACTGTTCCCTGTAGCTGATAGCTGCAGGCTGCTGTTTAATTTATTTTGACCAATATTCTGTCAGGCTCAATTTCTCCAACTGTGGGTCAATTTGGAATGTCCTGTTTTGGGCCCATGGTCACTTGACAATAGTCCCTTCTGCTGATCCCTCAAAACATCTCGTGAAAATGGGATCACAGGCTCAGACCACACTCTCATGCAAGCACATATCAAGTCTCAGATGGAGATAGCCTGACTCCCTGAGTATCTGGGTTCCCCACTGCAAATCAACAGCTTCACACTATATACTAACTATCTTCCTTAGGCACATCAATAAGCTTAACAGTACAATATACAAATAATTCCACACATAAATGAAGAATTAGCCATTATTTACATACTGGCTCGCCCTCAAGCTTCTTTGGTGACTAGCAACAATTTACATCGTCTTTTCATGACACAGTTTGGGTTCATTCATTTCTTGGCTCCTGCTGTAGGAGCATAAAGTCTATAGTTAGTTTCTGGATGAGTTCCTTCTACTAGTAAATGAGTTTAACCATGAGGATGGTGAGGTAGATCAAAACAAACAGGATGAACAACGCAGCCAGGTGTGATAGGAAACATACCCATGGGTGTATCTGCACATTTGATCCCTAGTCCCAGAACTCATCCCACCAATTAGTCACTTTGATTTCCCTGATATCCTTTAGAATTTTCTCTGTCTGCTGAATAACAGTAGCAAAACATTTATGTGCCTTTGCCACTTGTGACGAGACCTGCTGTAATGTTTTTCTGGTATGGGTTCAATGCCAATGTCGTAGTCCTCCCAATAATTCCCTAAAGTTTGTCTGAGTCCATCACTGACATTGACACAGCTCTTGCTTCTCCTGTGGATGTCTGTGAGCTCGATTAGGCCTACCCTGGCTGGTATGTGTGGCCTAATACAAAAGCCAGTGTTTTGGATGTTACATCCAAAGGTCCTGTACTGCGCCTTATTACAGGAAAGATGTGGAAGCATTGGAAAAGGTGCAGAGGAGATTTACCAGGATGTTGCCTGGAATGGAGGAAAGGTCTTATGAGGAAAGGTTGAGAGCGCTACGGCTTTTCTCTTTAGAACGACGAAGGATGAGAGGTGACTTGATAGAGGTGTACAAAATGATCAGAAGTATAGATAGAGTGGACAGCCAGAGACTTTTTCCTAGGGTGGAGGTAGCTATTACGAAGGGACATAGTTTTAAAGTGAGTGGAGGTAGATATAGGGGAGATGTCAGAGGTAGGTTCTTTACTCAGAGAGTGGTCGGAGCATGGAATGCATTGCCGGAGTGGGTAGTGGAGTCGGCCTCATTAGGGGCATTTAAGCAGCTATTGGAAAGGCATATGGATGATAGTATAAGGTAGGGGTGGAGGTTAGATAGACCTTAGGATTAGGGTAAAAGTTCCGCACAACATCGTGGGACAAAGGGCCTGGACTGTGCTGTACTGTTCTATGTTCTATGGTACGATTCATCCTCTCTACAATCCCGCTGGATTGAGGATGGTTGGCGAGGTGGGACCTCTAATACCATGTATATTCAACGGCACCTGCATTACCTGGGCTGTGAAATAGGTTTCCACGTCCAAATCTATACTGCTGAGAAGTCCCCATCTAGTGAAAATATGCTGAATTAAGATGTCTGCTGCAATTTTCGTAGTATTTGTTCGAGTGGGGAATGCCTCCATCTATTTGCTAAAAATATCCACAATGACCAGGATATACTTATATCCCCCTTTACAGGGAGGTAGTGCGGTTTGACGTAATCTATTTGAAGGTCAGTCCACAGGCCTGCTCCTGGTCTTGCATGCCTTAACTCTCCTTCATTGGCAAACTTGTGTGGATTGTGCTGGGTGCAGATGATACAATTCTTGACATAATGTTTCATGTTTTTTCCATTTCTACTACCATCACAATCCCCTAATTCTGTCAGTTGAGACTTCAGTCCCTTGATGACCCTAGACATTGTTACCTTGAAAAACCACTTGATTTCGGTCCTGTACTGTTACAATACACCTTCCATTTTTGGAAACAAGTCCATCCTTCACACTTGTCCTCCCACTGGCTATATAAGGCAGGACTGTTCCCTTCTGTACTTTAACTCAATATTGCTACTCTGAGCTCGTACCAGATCTTCGACCTTGGTTTGGCTCACAATGACGGTGTCAATTTGTTCCAGAATGGGGGTTGCCATGGTTCTCTTTCAGGGCCATCCTGCTTAGCCAATTCATTTGCGCTTGTGTTCCCAGTTGGGCAAGTTCAGTGGTGGGCTCTAACCTTGATGATATCATATTCGTGGCTTTGGGCAGTTTGGAAAATAAATTTGAGCAGGGGTGCAGGCAGCAATGGTTTCCTGTCAACCAACATGAATCCTCTAGCTTTCCACAGTGGCAGGAAGTCAGTTAAACTGTTGTAGATATACATGATGTCTGAGTGTTTGTCTGCTGGTAGGGGACATTTTTCAGAGTGGATGACCACGTGGGCTATAGCTGCTAGCTTGGCAGCCTGAGTGCTGATTTTGTTAGGGAGCTTCAGCACTAACTCTCTCAGGGGTTCGCCTTTGTGGTTCTCCATATATATATATTTTATATATTATATATATATATACACGTCACACCCTGTCTTTCAGTGTCCATCCTCCACCATAGAGGATCAATCTATGATCATCTTCCCGGGGAGGGGGGAGGTCTGTCTTCTGCTTCCCAGGTTCCCTTCGCTCTTCCTCTGTTTTGTTTCAGCACCAACAGTCCCTTGGGGACAATTGTTGCCACTACATGAAAACTCATGGTGTTCTCCTCTAAAGCTCAAATTGTTGGCTAGGCATGTAGGCATTTTGGTTCGTTTGACCACAATGTCGTGAGCCTGTAACATTAGGGCCCAGCACGCTATACAGTTTCAGCTGGCAATACCATCTCTAATCCTGCCTTACAGCAAAGGTTGAATTGGAGTGTGCTCTATCAGAATGATTAAGGGGTTCAAGCTGATAATACAGGCAAAAGGTTGTACCACCCAGAACACAGCTAGAGAAGCCCCGCTCTACTGTGCAAGACTGGGAGTTATAGGCTACTGGTCCGAGTTTATTGCATTGTTCTTGGAGAAGTCAGGTCATCAGTGTGGCAACCATTGCTGCAATTTCCAAGATGAAGGGAAGTTATGGGTGGGCTACCTGCAGTGTGGGGGCCTGCACTAGGGCCTGTTTTAATTCGGCAACTGCATCCCTGTGCTGTTAAGTCCATTTCCATGGGGACTTCCTTTTAAGGGCGGCATCAGTGGTGAAGGCATCAATGTGGTTCTGACAGTATGACAGTATACCACTGAGCCCAGAGGGGAACATAATGAACACACATCCCCAGGGAAGGGCAAACGGGTTGTGGTCTCATATATTTCTCTTCTATTTCATGTTTGCTCTGAGCTCTTACAGTTTCCAAGTATGAAATCTGGGACCTCATGATCTGTGCTTTCTTGGGGTTAACTTTTAGTCCTAGAGTGGTGAGGAGGGTTAACAGTTCCTTTAACAGTGTCAAATGTTCAGTCCTTCTCTCTGTCTGCAGGAGATCATCCACAAACTGTACCAAGCAGCCCGGTCAGGAAAACTTCTCTCGCCCTATATCCAGCCTCTGTTGAAACATTGAGGAGAATTGTGAAAACCCTGGGGCAAGCAGGTCCATGTGTATTGCTGGCACTGAAATGTGATGGTGAATTTATATTACCAGTGTTGGTGAAAGGCAATGGGCTAAAATTCATTACTAACATCCAGGATGGGAAAATATTTTGCCAATGGGACTTGCCTCATTGTGCTTTCAGGGCTAGCTACTCCTGTCAGTGCCATGATTGGGTGATTTATTTAGTTCCCTGGAATCGATGATGAGCTGCCAAGAGCTATCTAATTTCCTAACCTGCCATATTGGTGAGATATTTAGTAGACACTACAGGGCATGGGACTCCTTGCTTTAGCAAGCTGCTAATGAGCTTGGCCACCTCCCCATCTGCATGCTTGGAGGAAGTGTATTGTCATTGTTTACCTCACCCTGTATACGTGTTTGTGCCTGGTGAATGTGCCCTTGTGCTCCGTGAGAATTGCCTGTGCTGCTGGGTCCTCGGTTATTATGGAGGGTCTAAACCCACAATTCCCCCATGGGACAAATTCCCTGTGTGTATGCACCTGTTGCATTTCTGCTGGGGCCTTGTCGAGCTTGGGTATTTGCAAAATGCAACAATTGACTCCAAGGTCATCCCCTTGATAAGCCCCCTGACCGTTCTTGAACAAAACCCCATTACTGATCATGGCCCATCTCCTGACCTGGCAGAACAGCTTTGACCGAGCACAGTGCAGCCACCAGGCTGATGTCTCCACAGCACCCTGAGTGACATCCCTACAATCCCTGGACTGGTTGCGCCTGATCCATAGGACTGACCATGTCACAAACCCCAGATGCTGTGGAAGATAATTGGTAAGGGGATTTGATGCTGGTGAAAGTGGTCAGGTCTAATGCAAGAACATGGATCCCTGGTCTATGGTAGGGCCAAGCATTTGACTGATCATGCCTAACTTCTCGAAATGGATCTGGCGAGCATCGTAACTGGCTGTCAGTATCCCCTGACCCCACTGAGGCCTGTTCCCATTTGACTTTCACACATGGCCAATTGGTTGACACACATGTAGTCTGTTTGTTGTAAACTGCTGGCACATGCTGTTGGTGTGATGTTGACATAGCACAATGTCATTCTGCGATATGTTTAACACCATGACACACTGCCTTCCACTCCCTCTCTGCTATAAAACATGCAAGGCACAGAGGCTGGCAGTCTGTAACACTGCACTAAAGAGCATGTACAATAAAAGAAAATAATGCATGACACACAGGCTAGCAGCCTCTGAGTAAGCACAAATGATTGAGAACTAAGAAATGAAACAAGGAGCCATAAGATGCATTCTGTTTATTTGCGTGTGTGCCCCTGTGCACAAAGTGAGCTGTCAGACGCATGCAAGTCATGGGTGTGCCTAGAATCCAAGGTGAAGTCCTAAAGGTTTGAAGCGGGGGGTACGTTGGTCAGTGGTGGATTTGTTGGTCCAAGAGTAGGTGTGATGATATGGTGAGGCTGGTAAATTGGCGTTGCTGACTTGGAAGGATGAAGGATGGAGGAGAATGCTGAAGTACGCAGGGATGTTGGGATGAAGACAGAATTGGATGACGTCTGTGGCAAGCAATTGGTGAGCTGCAGCCACCAGGTACCCACTCTGAATTTCAAGTCAGAAATTTGCACCATCTCGTTGCTCAGGAAAGGAGGGGAAATTTGGAAGTAGCACAGCAAACAGTTAAATTGGGCAGTAATGAGATGTGATGCATGAAAATAAGGCTATTACCACTCAATAATGGGATTCTGAAGTCGCCATTTATAGCTTAAAGGAAAAAAAGTCGATCAATAATTTTGATGTAGAGATTCTGATTTTTATCATTCTTGCTGTACTTTCCCAACGATGTCGTCATTGCCCACATCACTTCAGGGAGGGTAAAATTCTGTCCTGATAACTAAATCATGCTCTCAAACACTTCAAAGCTACATAGAGTCAGAGAGCTACACAGCATGGAAGCAGATCCTTCAGTCCAACTCATCCATGTCAATCAGATATCCTAAATAAATCTAGTCCCGTTTGTCAGCGTACGGCCAATATCCTTCTTACCCTTCCTATGCACATGTACCCATCCAGATGCCTTTTAAACATTGTAATTGTACCAGCCTTTACCACTTCCTCTGGCAGTTCATTCCATACGCGTACCACCCTCTGTATAAAAAAGTTGCCCCTTAGAACCCCTTTTAAATCTTTCCCCAGTTTTGGACACCCCCACCCTGGGGAAAAGACCTTGCCTACTCACCCTATCCATGCCCCTCATGATTTTATAAATCCCTATAAGGTCACCACTCAGCTACCCTAAACTCCAGGGAACATAGCCCCAGCATGTTCCAATGATTTGTGTTATCAATGGGCTGTTTATTATGAAGGCATTTTTCATTTTGGAATTTCAAGTTTAGAATTATTTCAAAATAATATCTAAGTTGAAAGACAAATAGTCAAGTGCTTTAACTCTGTAAAACAATGCTAAAGATCACACACAATGCAGTGTGTAAAACTAAAATTTAATGGTGTAATAGGTATTGTTCCTCCCCTTTTCTCACCAAGAATCAGAGCCTGAAATCAGTATTTACATTCTACACATTGTATGTTATTTTGCTCGTTATCTTTCTCAAGGGAAAAACTAAGTGGTCACAGGTTCATTGCTTTCCTACAAATAAACCTAGTACCAAATTGTTACAAACAACCATTCAGAATTGGTGAAGAGAAACAGAATTAACCTTTCTGAATGAAACTTTTTATTTTGAAAGGTTAACTTGTTTCTATACACATATGCTGCCTGACCAGCAAGCTATCTCCAGCTGTGTTTTTAAAATTTTCATGTCAGATGTCTAACACCTGCAATATTTTCTTTTTGCTATAATCTACCCTGTGCATACACATAGTTAATTTCCCTCCAGGTTTTATTCCTTCCCAATGTTTAAATATATTTTTCCAAATGAATTGTTGGCATCCTTACAATCATGAAAGATCATGATTCAAATTCATTGTATACCATTAAAACAGACTTTACATAATATTTTCTCCTTGACCCCATCAGTAAAACCACTCCAAAATAAACCATCTCCCTGAAAATATACATAAGACTTATCTAATTATTTGTATGACATATTAATTAGTAACATTACCCACACTCATGAAGAAACAATGCAAGGATATTGAGGTAAACATTTTACAAAATCTTTATGGTGTTATCTCTTTTGTCAAGCTGTCGTGTTCTGTGTTGAGAGAGCAGCTACATGTAATTAGCAAATGAATCTACCCCTAGCTTAGCGAATAAGACTGAGGGTCTCCTCTCTTCTGGATTACCAGCTGCTGAAAACATGACCAAAAATGCGAACAAAATAACCAAGAATTGACATCAGCACTAATTTGTATTTAACATAGTATTTGTAGTTGGAGCTAATGCTGTGGAAGATTATGGTCGGCAAGGGGAGCTGAAGTTGGTGAAAGTGGTCAAGTCTGATGCTGGAGATGCAGACAATTGGCTGTCTGCAGTAAAATCATGCAGCATGTGGACCTGATAAACCATTGTGGTCAGGACCTGGATATTTACTTGCATGGGTGATTACTGGTAGTGGTTAATAGTTAAAAACAAAAAAAAAAGTCATGGTGATTTGGTGATGGGAAAATTGTTCGGTTATTATGTTAACATTTCTGGATATTAAAAAAAATATATTGGAGGATCTTGTGGTGCAGTGGTAGTGTCTCCGTCCCTGGGTCAGAAGGTTTGGGTTGAAGTCCCACCTGCTGTAGACATGTGTCATATCTCTGAACAAAAATCCATTTTTGATTTTAAAAACAAATAAGACCTAGATATTGTCCTGTGTCTTGTCTAAACACCAAGCTGATGAGGTTCTGTCATTGTTTCTAGTTTTATAATTGAAGTAGACAAAAGTTGAAATTGTCCTTAATTGAATGCATTGAGTGCTTTGGGATGTCTTGAGGCCATTGTATTAATGAAATCGTTCTTTCAGTTGACGTAGACCAAATACAAGGGCTGATAAAGTTTAAGGTGTAATTTTCAATCAATAAAACTATATGGGAAAACTATCCTGCAACAGTTGTCAATTTGCATTATTGTCTAAAAAGGAAATTGTTAGAATCTCAGTAGAGATTGACAAATTTTAAAATGAAATTCAAACTCTTGGTTAATAGCTGAACGGAGGACACGACAAAAGTTCATGTTTCAAGACCTTTACTTTTATAAAAGATTAAAATTACAATTGACTAAATACTATCTATATAGGCAACTTATACTCTAAGCCACAAAGCAGAACAACTGGAATATATTTCACAGGTATACATTACACTGCCCTTTAAATAGATGTTCAATTCTCCTCAAACAATCCTAGATGATTCTTAGTTTCTGTATTTCTGTTCTTTACCTTTCTCATTCTGGGAGCTTTAATGTCAGACCTGTCTTTTGCAGTGATTCTTCCTCCAGTTCAAACTAGGCAAATCTTTCAGCCTTGTTTAACTCCTCCAGAATTTGGTATTTTCAATCTAAGTGTGAGTTCCCATACTCATAATTGAACAATGGCATCAGGCTACTTATAGATGCTCTACCATATCCTGGAAGACTAACCATGTCTGAGAGTTTCAAGGATGCCTTCGATCCTCTCAACGTGAATCACATGGTCCTTGTATCCAGGTAAAATGACTGATTGACTGTCTGAGAGACTCACCCAACCACACCTTTCCAGAGGTGATATGAGAGTGATTGCTCTTGACATCAAGGCTACATTTGAGTGAATGGGCCTCAAGGAATCCTAGCAAAGCTAGGACAGCGGAAATCAAGGCAAAAAAAAAAATTCTTTCCTTGGTGGAATCATATGTGGCAATAGGGAGATGAATGTGGCTGTTGGAGGTCAATTATCTCAGTTCCAGGACATCTATGCAGAATTGCCTCAGGGTACTCTCTTCAGCTGCTTCATCAATAACATTCCCATCATCATAAGGTCAGAAGTGGAAATGCTCAATGATTGCACAATGTTCAGCACCATTTGTGACTCCTCAGATACTGAAGCAGTCCATGTTTGAATGCAGCTTGCACCACTAAAATATCAGGCAATTATCATCTCCAATAAGGAACAATCTAACTATCATCCTTTTACATTCAATGGTGACATCATCATTGAATCCCCCACTATTAACATCCTAGGGGTAATCATTGACTAGAATCTGAACTTGACTAGCCATACAAATCCTGCGCTTACAAGAGCACATCAGAGGCTAGGGATACTGCAGCCAGTAACTCCCCCGAGACTCCTTGAAGCAGGTCCATTATCTACAAGGCACAAGTCTGGAGAGAAATGGAATGCTCTCCACTTGCCTGGATGAGTGCATCTCTAACAATACTCCAGAAGCTTGACAGCATCCAGGTCAAAGCAACCTGCTTGATTGGCACCACATTCACTAAGTATCCACTCTCTCTGCCATTGCTTCTCAGTAGCAGCAGCGTGTACCATCAATAAGACGCACTGTAAAAATTCATGAAAGATCCTTTGATAGCACTTTCCAAATCCACGACCACTTCCATCTAGAAGGGCAAGGGTAGCAATACATGGGAATACCACCACCTGAAAGTTCTCCTCCAAGCCATTCACTATTCTGACTTGGAAATATATTACTGTTCCTTCACTGTTGCTGGGTCAAAACCCTGAAACTCACTCCCAATAGCATTGTTGGTCTGCCTACACTGCGGGACTACAGCAGTTCAACATCATAGCTTAATACCACCTTCTCAAGGGCAACTAGGAATGGGCAACAAATGCTGGCCCATACGCGATACTGACATCCCATGGATATAAGGAAATGGCGCTAATTATATCAACTCTGCAGCTAAAACTGTGAGATAGAAGCTAACTACTTTGCAATGAGTTACTAACATCTTATTCCTCACTGTCTGTTTACCATCAATCAGACAGGAGTTCTTATTATACACTCGTGGTACATGGGCATCACTGGCTGGGCCTACATTTATTGCCTGTCTCTAGTTGGCCTTGAGAAGGTGGCAGCGAGTTGCTGATGGTGAAGTGAATATGATGGAACACTCTCCATTCAGTTGCAAAGTTACCATACTCGAGAATCTCAATACAATTTAGGACAAAAACACAGTGGCTCAATGCTGCCTCACAGCAACAGGGACCCCGGTTTGATTCCACCCTCAGGTGGCTGTCTGTACGGAGTTTGCACATTCTCTCCATGTCTGTGTTGATTCCTTCTGGTTGCTTCAATTTCCTCCCACAGTCCAAAGATGTGCAGGGTAGGTGAATTGGCAATGCTAAACTGCCCATAGTGTCCAGAGATGTGTAGATTAGGTGGATTAGCCATGGTTAATGGAGGGTTACGGGAATAGGATAGGGGCATGCGTCTTGGTGCGATGCTCTTTGCAGGATCAGTGCAGACTTGATGGGCC
Organism: Rhincodon typus; assembly: GCF_021869965.1. Taxonomy (NCBI): domain Eukaryota; kingdom Metazoa; phylum Chordata; class Chondrichthyes; order Orectolobiformes; family Rhincodontidae; genus Rhincodon; species Rhincodon typus. Next base: position 12,113 of record NW_025968533.1, on the reverse strand, counting down.
ATTTGGCCTCTTTCTGCACTGTAGGGATTCTATGATCCTTTCTGTGCCTTTGCAACTGGGCTTGATATACTTTCTTTTCACTTTTTGCACTGTCATCACAATATCATCTATATATTTATACAATGTATAATGCAGCAAACTTATTTGAATGAAAGCAGCACCCTCCCTGCTGCCCACACACACAAACACAGACCCATTCTCCTGTGATTACTGAGAAGTACAAAAGCAGCAATGAGTAATATCATTGGAATAATGTATTCAAATGCTTTATCAGCATACATTGCCCTGATTGGAACATATTCCTCTGGGTCATTTTAGGAGCACCAGCACCACAAATACTGTTTCGGTTTAATGGGTAGTTCCATTACACCCTGTCCAAGAAGAAATATCACAAGAAAGCTTTCATTTAGAAAGTGGTTTCTTTAGAGTTCCACTATGTGTCACACAGTCAGCAAGCTTCGATTCAGTTTCTGTTTGTCATAATGAAAAGGTTACATACTTATAACCGTTGAGGTGATTGTATAGTTTGGACATATAGGGTATTTGTACAATGCATTAGAATATTCAAAATTGTTCATGATGATCTGAAAATATTGGGAACAATACACATAGATGCAGTTTGGGTGCACTGCAGCTTTATCCTGGTCAGGGAATACCTGTTGATTTTCTTTTTCATTCCTCCATCAGTCAGTTTCACTCCATCCTATTATTAAATTGATATCATTTAATTATATTTAGGTGTATAGTGACACATGATAGAAGGGAACTAATTAGACAGAAAGAACCAAGCTCTGGTGCAAGATGTGAAACCTTTATATATTCACCATACAAACATAGAATCCCTATACTGTGGAAGTAGGCCATTTGGCCCATTGTGTCCATGCTGAGCCTCTGAAGAGCATCCCACTCAATCCCTGTAACTCTGCATTCCCCATAGCTAATCCACTATGGGCAATTTAGCATGACCAATCCACCTAACCTGCACATCCTTGCATTGTGGGAGGAAACTGGAGCATACAGAGGAAATCCATTCAGACATGGGGAGAATGTGCAAATTCCACACAATCGCCCAAGGCTAGAATTGAACCAGGTTCCTGGCACTGTGAGGCAGCAGTGCTAACTACTAAGACACCGTGCCACCCCTAATCAGTTAACCTCATAAAACAAGGGCTTGAATTTGAACGGCGTCTTTAACGTAGGTGCTGAGCCACCTCAGGACATATTAGGTCAGGTGACCAAAAGCTTGATCAAGGAAATTGGTTTAAGAAGTATTAATTGGAGCAAGAACTTTAGATAAGGCAGTTCCTTAGGCAGTCAAAAGTATAGTTGAGGTGAAGATCGAGATTGCATAGAACCAGATAGCATGGAAACAGACCCTTCAGTCCAATCAGTCAACATAAACCATTCAGCCCCTCATGCGTCCTCCTCCATTTGATTGGTTTATGGTGGATCTGGAGGTGTCCTCAATTCTAGTTATCTGTCTACCTCCAATAATCTTTGACTCCCTTGTTTATCAAGAATCTATCTAACTCCATCTTAAAATGTCCAACCATCCTGCCTTCAGTGCTCCCTGGGGGAGGGTATTCTACATACTAACAATCCTGATCTCAGTTGTTGGTGAGATTTTGGATTCCATTCTTAAGGAAGAGATTGCAGAATACTTGGAAGTGCATGCTTAAATATAGCTGAGTCAGCATGGCTTCATCATTTGTCAGCCCATGCCTGACAAATCTGTTAAAATTGATAATATAAAAGAGGTAGTGAGCAAATTAGACAAAGGAGAGCCAGTGGACATGATCTATTTCAATTTCCAGAAAGCCTCTGACAAGGTGCCACAAAGGAAGGGTGTTGGAGGCAAGGTACTGGCATGGATAGAGGATTGGCTGACTGGCAGAAAAGCAGAGGGTGGGAATAAAGGGGTCTTTTTCAGAATGGCAGCCAGTGATTAGTGCAGTTCCGCCGGGGACAGTGTTGGGACCACAACGATCCGTGGTATACATTAATGAGGAAGTAGAGGTCTATGCACTTCAGTATGAAGAATAGAGGCATAGACTATTTTCTAAATGGGGAAAGGTTTTGGATATCTGAAGCACAAGGGGACTTAGGAATTCTAGTTCAGGAGTCTCTTAAGGTTAACATGCAGGTACAGTTGGCAATTAGGAAGACAAATACAATATTAGCATTCATTTCAAGAGAGATAGAATACAAGAGCAGAGATGAATTTCTGAGTCTGCATAAGGCTCTGGTCAGATCACATTGGGAAAATATTGTGGGAAGTTATGGGCCCATACCTAAGGAAGGATGTGCTGGTATTGGAGGGGGTCCAGAGGAGGTTTACAAGAATGATCCTGAGGATGAAGGACTTGTGATATGAGGAGTGGGTCTGTACTCTGAGTTTAGAAAGATGAGGGGGATCTCTGAGAGGCCCAGATAGAGTGGACGTGGAGGTATTTCCGCTAGGAGAAACTAGGAACCAAGGACACAGCCTCAGACTGAAAGGATGACCCTTTATAACAGAGATAAGGAGGAATTTCTTCAGCCAGATGGTGCTGAATCTGTGGAGCTGATTGCTGCAGAGGGCTGTGGAGGCCAAGTTATTGAGTGTATTTAAGACAGAGATAGATAGGCTCTTGATTGGTAAGGGGATTAAGGTTACAGGGAGAAGGCAGGAGACTGGGGTTGAGAGGCACAGCAGACTCAATTGGCTGAATGGCCTAATTCTGCTCCTATATCTTGTAGTCTAATCCTGAGAGAAAACAAATCTCAACTCCATCTTAAATGGCAGACCCTTATTTTTAAACTGCGTCCCCTCATGGTGGCTCAGTGGTTAGCACCACAGCACCAGGGACCCAGATTCGATTCCAGCCTTGGGCGACTGTCTGTGTGGAGTTTTTGTGTTGTATCCTTGTCTGTGTGGTTTCCTCGGAAAGTCCAAAGATATGCAGGTTAAGTGGATTGGCTATGCTCAATTGTCCATAGTGTTTAGGGATGTGTAAACTGTATGAATTAGCCATGGTAAATATGGGGTTACAGCATATGGTAAGGGGCTGGGTCTGGGTGGGATACTCTTCGGAATGTCAGTTCAGACTTGATGGGCCAAATGGCCTCCTTCTGCACTGTAAGGATTCTGTGATTCACTCTAATCTCTTTCACATGGGAAAACATCCTCTCAGCATCCACCATGTCAAGTCTCCTCAGGATCGCATTTGCTTCAGCATGAATATCAGGAAAAAAAGACAGAAGTTGCTGGAAAAGCTCAGCAGGTCTGGCAGCGTGTATGAGGAAAAAATCAGAGTTAACATTTCGGGTCTGGAGACCCTTCCTCAGAACTCTTTAACTCTGATTTTTTCTTCACACATGTTGCCAGACCTGCTAAGCTTTTCCAGCAACTTCTGTTTCCTTGCCTCATTCTTCGATACTCCAGTGGAAACTTGTTTAGCCTTTCCTAATAAACAAACCCATTATCCCAAGAATCAGTCATGTGAATATTTTCTGAACTGCTTTGAATGAAATTACGTTCAGAACTGGAAAAAGTAGAGATCTGGTAGGGTTGCAGGGCTAGAGAAGTTTGCAGAGGTGGGTTGGTCGAGTGTATTGGGCAATTTGCATGGATGAGCAGCATTTTCGAGGAGTTCGGGTACAGGCAGAAGGATTCTGCGGTATAGTGACAGTGTCCCTACCTCTGGGGGCCAGGTCAGCCAGAGGTGTGTAATAACATCTCGCAGCAGGTTGATTCGAACTTTGGATTCGTTCATGATCATCGAAGCTGAAAGATGAGAATCTACCAACACAGCGTTGGAATGTAGCAGGGCAAGCTAGAATGTGAATATAAACTAAACAAGGCAAAAGGAAAGTAAATTAATTTAGCTTTAACTTAGTGGAGAAGCTTATTATAAATGCGAATATTTCAGCCTACTATCAAATAGGCTGATTCGGGGAGCAGTTGACGTTAATTGCTTTGCTCCGCCCCATGTTAACGCCGCCCAGTTGAAAAGGAGTCTTGGAGTCCGGACTAGGAGAAAGTTAAAAAAAGGGGAACACGTGTGTCTGTGGCGAAGTGAGCTGTCTCATTGTATTATTAGCAGAGACGAATGGCGTTAATTTTCACTCTGAAGTTCTATGAACCCCAATACCTGGAAGAATTGGAGCCACGTCTATTACCAATGTTGCTACCAAACGTCACTGAAAGCCTTGTGTAAACACAATGAATGTGGAAGGAGACTGACTGGTAATTTCAAGCAAGAGAGGAAAGCAGAGTGCGCCCCTCCCCCTTTTGGGGCTTGGTTACAATCTGAAAGCCAAACTACTTTTCATGTTGCAATTCTCAGTATTTCCTTAAAAAAAAAGCCCAACACAGAGCAGCAAGCGAGTATGATCCAAAAAAAAAGAAAGGTTTGGAAGATGCGAGACGCTAACAACCTGAGGACGAACTGGCATCTTCTCGTCTGAGAAAAAAAACACAAAACGCCGGGAGCTGCTGGTGTCAAGAGTCTCAGTTTCTTTTTTTTTTAAAAATAGGTAACGAGCCTCCCTCAGGTGGTGAGAAATGGCCACTCCTCAACCAGCTCTGCAGGCAGAACTTGAGAGAGACTTTGAGGTTGTCGGTAATGGCTGGCTCCCAGTGCAGGCCGAGCCTGTCAGTAGAATAACTCCTCCAGAGCGGTGTCAGAAGTCAGTCCTGCCCGCCCAGGGCTCTTGGATGCTTCGTATCTCGCCCATCAAACTCCTGTTCAAGGGCAGGGTGGACATGGACAAAGTTCGCGACTGGTTTATGCAGACTACGGAGACCCGTTCCCTAGCCATCACCAGGAGGTGCCAGTTTCGGAAGCGGCTGGCGGAACCCGAGAGCCTCCCGTTAGACAGGAGTCAGCCCGGCCTGAGGAAGAGCCCCCGGAGGAGGCTAGAGGGGGATACCCCAGCCGGTAACATCCAGGCGGCAGGCGGCGGCGGCGGGGGGAGGATGAGGAGGTGGAAGGGGGGAGCAGCTTTACGGAGGGGTAAGGGCGGAGGGAGGGACCTGCAGGAGGCCGGCCTCAACACTGGGTGGAGGCGGAAGCTGCCGGAGCGCAAGGCGCCTGGGAAACACCAGAAGGAGACGCCCCCCTGCAGCCCTCGGGATCAGCAGGAAAGGAGGCGGGCAGATAAAACCTGCGGCCGGGAGCAGGAGCTGGAGCTGGATTGGAGCGACCTGCCGAGCCCCCCCGTGCTGCTGCACGTCCGAGGGACCGACTACAAGCTGGTACTGGTGGGGAACCGGCTGCCCCCTGCCCCGGGCCCTATGCCGCACCTGGGGAGCCGCTGTCCGTCTCCGCCGCGGGACCAGAGGCGGCTCCTGCGCCAGCTCGGCTGCCTGAGGGAGTGCTGGGTGCTGCTGAGGAATATCGCGGACCCCCGGGCTCAGCAGCCGAGCCTGAGCGAAGCCCGGACGGCCCCCGCCGCCGCCTCGTCCGGGAAGATCAGGAGCAGGAGGAAACGCTGGGCACCGGCTTATTGCAGCGCCCCTCCCCATCGCCAGAACCAGAAGCTCCTGTCAACCGCCCGAGCCAAGAGCCAAGTCCAGCCCCCAGCATCCAGTGACCCCGCTGAGGATCTACCTGCTTCTCCAGCCTCTGCACCTTGCAGTTCCCTGCAAAAGGCAGCAACAAGTCCACAGCCACAAAGTCCTCGTCCACTTTCTCTTTCTCCTTCTCCTCCTCCTCCTCCTCCCCCCGAGGTTCAACAGGAAAACCTCCTGTCAGATGTGAAGTGGCAACTTGTTTGCTTGAAAGAGTGCAGGGTGACTCTCAGGAAGATCAAGGACTCGAACCCTCCAAACGGTTTAGCAGTCTGCCGCCCCTCCTCCTCCTCCTCCAAACGTCCGGATCCAAACTTGGAGGGCACAAAGGATGAAAAAGTTGGGAAAACTGTACGCTTTGCTGGGACAGACTCCTTCTCCTGTGAAGAAAACCAACGTAAATGTTTAGCTGATAACGACAAAGCCGTTTTGAAAGGCTTGAAACAACACCAAGGAAAGGACAAGGGAAAACAAGTGAGAGACACATTTGCAGACACTAAATGGAATCGAAGCGGCCTCAAGGAATGCTATGTGGTATTAAAGAGAATCTCCCCTCTGGATGGCCATCGTTTTGCAAATGGCCAGATTTTTAGACTGGGTAGAGATCGTCAAAACTGGTAGTGAAGAAATGGTAATCACTTAATGTGCATTGACAGTTATCCACTTTAACAGCACTAGGATTGCTCACTGTTTCATTTGCAACAAATTGTTGCAAATGAGAACATTTTAAATTGCAGTTGAGCCCCAGGACTGTACTAATTTTGCCATCAGGTAATGAACGTAAGATCTTGAAAGAATTGTGTGGTTATAAATTCATTCATCCATCCTACTCAGGTAATAGTTTACAAGCAGATTTGTTGACATGTTTGTATGTAGTTTAAGGAAATGCAATTAGTGAGGACCTTCTAGTCATACTATAAACTCTAGGGACTGAAGTCTAGACATGGGTGGGATTGAGGAGGGCTGTAGTTCAATGGATGAGTTACTTGCTATGCACCAAGATAATTGAGATATCGATTAAGTAGGTCCCCTGTTTGTTTCTAGGAGATATTCTGAACTTTTTTCAGGATGTGTTCTATTGGTAGAAAACTCAGCAGCAGCCTAATGTCCAGAGCACAATTGTACTGTTTCATGTCTTGAGTTTCTTATGTTGCTGAACTAAATGTCATCAAACTTGAAATTTAACTTTTTGTTAAAGCGAGTACAGCATAAAACAAAAACTAACTTCTGGGACCCTGAGTATAAAACCAGAATAATTTTCTAAAAATTCATTTATCCTTTCCTGGTTTTACTTTTGATTGTCCTAAATTTTAGTGCATGTTTTTACATTTGAGACTACATTGGTTGAACTAGAATGTAAAAACCTGCAAGATTTGAAACACTTTTTAGCATCATCAAATGGAAGAAAGGATAGTTTATTTTATTGTGCATATTTAATTAGTTTAATGTTACATTTCAATACAATTATTTGAAAGCTTGTAAAATGTTGCGTATTTATTAGGATATTTGTGGTTTGCGGAAGATTAAACATCTTTAGAAGAGGTATGTCATTCAGGCAAATTGCACATTGCTTCCATATTTTTAAGGAACTGCATTCCTGTTATGGATTTGATCTGTTTACAAAACAATTTTAATGTGCAGTGGTTTGAAAAAAACAAAACACAAAATTGTACGGTTCTCAGTAGCATTTCGTTTTAAAGCACCTTTGCTCATTTTATTTAATAAAATCTCCTATTATAAGTTGTGTGAAATTTAGTTTCACCTATTTTTAAAAGTTTTTTGTTTTTGCATTTGCTAGTCTGTCTCTCTGCCTCACTGTCTCACCTCCCCACCGCACCACCCCCCCCACCCCCCCCAAAACAATAAAGACTATTGTGAGCAAATGGATGGGAAACCATCTGGGTACTTACATGACTGGGGATACACTTGCAGAACAAGGAATAAGTGGTTACAATGGAAGGCTTGTAGATGAGGAAAATCCTCAAGTAGAAACACAGGAATTGTCGTTGGGTTGAAAGCTCTGTATCTCCTCCTATGAATTCTGTAGTTCCATTCTAGTCAGCATTTTGAGGGTTACTGTTCACAAGAAACTGAACCATCTACAATAAATATAGTGGCTACAAGAGATAGGAATCTTGCAATGAGTAACACTCCTCTGCACTCCTGAAATCTGTTCACCATCAACAAGGTACAAGTCAGGAGGTGATGGAATACTCCAGACTTGCCTACCTGAGTGCAAGATAAAGCATCCTGCTTGATTGGCACTGTGTCTGCAAATATTCGCTCCCTCCTCCACAGTGTTGAGGTGCTGGTGTTGGACTGGGATGGACAAAGTCAGAAATTACATGACACCCGGTGAGAGTCCAACAGGTTTATTTGAAAACACAAACTTTCAGAGCCTCAACCAAAAGCTTGTGTTTTTCTTTATCCTCCTCCACAATGGCAGGACTGTGTCTACAAATATTCACTCCCTCCTCCACAGTAGGTGCAGTGTGTACTATCTGCAAGATACACTGCATAAGTTCATCCAGACTCACTAATCAGTAACTTCCAAACCCATGACTACAGTCAGTTAGAAACACAAGGGTAGCTAAAAGGTGGGAACACTAGTATTTGCAAGTTCTCATCTAAGCTGCTCACCAGCCTGACTTGCAAGTATATTACAATTCCTTTCTCAGTGGGTTAGAATCCTGGAAACCCCTCTCAGCGTTGTTACTGTACAAAATGAATTGCAATGTTTCAAGGAGGCAGCTTACCATGGCCACCTTGAGGCCAATTAAGGAAGGACAACTAGGAATGGACAACATGCAGGCCCAGCCAATGGTATCCACATCCCATGAGTGAATAAAGTAAAGCCTTGTCTTGTGTGTTTTTATCCTGTTTAAAAATTTAACAATAAAAATGGTAATTGGTGACTATTTCCTTCCATTAAGTTCACAGCAGAAAACCAAACCACAGAGATATTTGAGAATGTGTTTTTTTTTCATGTTTATGCACATATGGTGGATCATGTATCCTCTTCATCAAGCCAGCCACCTTCTTCCTGCCATTTCAGAGAGAAGATGAACAAAGCCTTGAAGCTGAAAAGCAGGAATTGCTTGCTTGGGTTGAATGGTCTGTATCTCTGCTGCAAATTTTCCTGTCATCAACACTTTGGGGATTAAAATTGACCAGAACATGAACTGGACTATCCATATAAATATAGTCTCTGCCATAATGCCAGCCCAGTGATTGCAAATGTCCTCATGCATGTCTTTGTTACTTCTGGTCTTAATTGTTCCAGTGCTCTCTTAGCCAGCCTTCCATCTTCTGCCCTGTTACCCCAAACCTATCTTGTACCAAATCCTGATTTTGCATCTGAATTCTTCTGGATATGGAAGAACTTTTGTGCAGTTATTAAAAAATTATTATGCAGCCTTCCTGCATTTAGGGAACTGCATGTTTTTCAGCTACACATTAATTCACTTGAAAAAGGCATAAGCCTTTAATATAGTGGCTGGACATCAAAGAAAACAAAAATGTTCCTTTTTAAATATAAGAAAGAAATAAAACAAAAATGAAAAATATCAAGGTGAGGAGGCTGTATCTGACAGGTGTTTTCTCAAGAAGTTTTTGGAAATAAAAATAATGTAGTAAATATTATTTGAGACATGATGTGGAGGTGTCAATGTTGGACTGGGGTGGATAAGGTCAAAAGTCTTACATCTCCATGTTGTAATCCAAACAGGTTAATTTGAAATCACAAGCTTTTGGAGTGCTGTTCCTTTGTCAGGTGAAGTGAATTCATCTGATAAGGGGCTGTGCTCTGAAAGCTTCTGATTTCAAATAAACCTGTTGGACTATAATCTGGTGTTCTGTGACTTTTGGCCTTTTTTAGGATAGCTGTTGCTTTTTTTCTTTGCCTCAAACTGGGAGTCAAGTGTAATCAGCAGTAAAGTAAACTCAGCAGGTTGTGCTGGAAGGTGATGGCCTAGTGGTATTATCACTAGACTGTTAATCCAAAGACCATGGTACTGGTCTGGGGGACCCAGATTTAAATCCACAAATATGTGGAATTAGGTATCTAGTAATGACCATGAAGTCATTGTCAGGAGAAAAAACCCATCCTATTTAGTAGTGACCTTTGGGGAAGGAAACTGCCATCCTTATCTGTTCTGACGTACACATGACTCCAGACCCACAGCAATGTGGTTGACAATTAACTGTCCCCTGGACAGTTAGGGATGGGTAATAAATGCTGGCCTATCCAGTGATGCCCACATCCTGTGAACAAATTTTAGTAGAAACAGATGGTGTATGATTGGGGGGTTGTGTGGAATGGTACACTCTGCCTCTAACCATTTAGGAAGTATGTGCTTGAGCTGATTATTCCAACTTTTTGCCTACCCCTGATATCTTTTCATGCCTTGCTTACTGAGAATTGATTTACCTCCCACTCAGTATTCAAAAATGCTGCTTCTACTGACTTTTAAGGGAGAAAATTCCAAAGATTTTAAGATAATCTGAGAAAAACAAAATCTCCTTATTTCTGTCTTAAATGGATCCTCAGTTACTCTACAATAAAATTGAAAGTACTGAGGATGCTGAAAATCAGAAAAGAAAACAGAAATTCGCAAGGACAGTTCCCTCTAGGCCACCCTGGTCCACTCCTCCTTCACTTCTAAAACACTCCCACAGCCCCATGGTACCTTCCCCTGCAACCACAGATGGTGTAACACCTGCCCATTTACTTCTTCCCTCCTTGGTATCCTTGGGCCCAAACACACCTTCCAGGTGAAGCAGTGCTTTAACTGCATGTATTCACTGCTTAATGTGGTCTCTTCTACACTGGGGAAACAAAAGACTAGGTGACCACTTCGCAGAAGACCTATCTTGTGTCTGTGCAAACGACCCTGAGCTTCCAGTTGCCTATCACTTCAACACACCACCATGTTCCCTGGCCAACATCTCTGTCTCAGGTTTGCTTCAGTGAAGCTCACTGCACGCTGGAAGAACAGCACCTCATTGTCCATTTGGGAACTCTACAGCCTTCTGGACTCAATATCAAGCTCAACAATTTTAGAGTTTGAGGCATCTTCTCCCATGTCCTTCCCCCAACACCCACACACCAGGCCTTGTTATCACATGGTCTGCTATTACACACTACTCATTGTTAGCCACTAATTGTTCCCCTTAGCAGCCTTTCATTCTCCTAGACTGACTGTTTTCCACTCCTTTGATTGTCCAACTGTTCTTCTCTCTCTTTGGGCTTTATCTCCATCTATTGTTTACTTCTTACCCTCTTCTCCCCCACCCTATCCACTGCATAAAAACTAACTTTTTCCTAGCTACCGTCAGTTCTGAATCATCATCTCCGATTTCTCTTCACAGATGCTGCCAGACTGGCTGAGCTTTTCCAGCAATTTCTGTTTTTGTATCAGTTATTCTAGCTTCTTCTACAAGTGTAATCGTCCTTTGTCCATGTTCCCTGTCAAGACTTCTCAGTATCTCGTATCTTTCAATTAAGTTGTCTCTTGCTTTTCTAAATTCCAGATACCAGACTAAATTATCCAATATTTCCTCACAAGACAAGCCACCCATTCTCGTCATTTGTTCTGAAAACCTTTTCTGAACTGCTTACCATGAATTTGTGTCCTTCCTCAAATAGGGAGACCAGTGCTCTACAAAGTATTTCATATGTGCTCTAACAAATGCTCAATATAACTGAAGTATATCCCCTTCCTTTTGTGTTCAATTCACCTCGCAATATACGGTAATATTCTATTAGCTTTACTTGCAGAACTACATGTCAATCTTTTGCAGATTTATACGTTAGGGTACTTAATCACTCTGTAATCTTTCAGCATTTAGACGATATGCATCTTTTTTGTTATTCCAGTCAAAATACACAATTTCACATTTCCCACATTGCCCTCCATGAATTTGTGCATGGGAAGTTATGACTCACTAACTTTTTTGAAGAAGTAACGAAGAGGATTGATGAAGGCAGAGCGGTGGACGTGATCTATATGGACTTTAGTAAGGCATTCGACAAGGTTCCTCATGGTAGGCTGGTTAGTAAGGAATACAGGGAGAACTAGCCATTTGGATACACAACTGACTCGAAGGTAGGAGACAGAGAATGCTTTTCAGACCTGAGGCCTGTGACCAGTCGTGTTCCAAAAGGATTGGTTCTGGGTCCACTGCTTTTCATTGTTTATATAAATGATTTGGATGTGAACATAGGAGGTGTGGTTAGTAAGTTGCAGATGACACCAAAATTGGTGACGTAGTGGGCAGCAAAGAAGGTTACCTCAGAGTACAGCGGGATTTTGAGCAGATGGGCCAGTCGGGCGAGGTATGGCAGATGGATTTAATTTAGATAAATGTGAGGTGTTACATTTTGGTAAGGCAAATCAGGGCAGGACTTATACACTTAATGCTTAGGTCCTGGGGAGTGTTGCTGATCAAAGAGACCTTAGAGTGCAGGTTTATAGTTCCTTGAAAGTAGAATCATAGGTAGATTAGGATAATGAAGAAGACATTTGAAACACTTGCCTTTATTGGTAAATGCATTGGG
>NW_025968532.1:20728-24053 GCF_021869965.1 Rhincodon typus | reverse complement strand
TGTGCAGGTTAGGGTGGATTGGCCGTGCTAAATTGTCCCATAGTGCCCAGGGATGTGCAGGTTAGGGTGGATTGGCCGTGCTAAATTGTCCCGTAGTGTCCAGGGATGTGCAGGTTAGGGGAGATTGGCCATGGGAAATGCAAGATTACAGGGATAGGGTGGGGGGCATGGGTCTGGGTAGGATGCTTGTTGGTGGGTTGGTGTGGACTTCATGGGCTGAACGGCCTCTTCCTGGACTGTAGTGATTGTGTAAATCTATGAGATGGGTAGAAAGGCTGTTATTTTACAACATACCCTGTTGGTAGCTGAAATTATCAGGCACTGGTGGATAAAAAGAAAATTGTCTGCACTTACTAATCATAACTGCAAGCTCTGTAGCTTTCATCCTTCAACACTGAATGTGATATTTTTGTTCTTTCCTAGAACTACACCAATTGTATAAGTTCCGATCCTAAATATCCAGGAATTATAGAGTCAACGGAGGAGTTTAAGTTTGTGGAGAGATTGATTCCACCTACCACAGTACCTGTTCCTCCGAAACATGATCACTACCCCACACCATCAGGCTGGTGCCCACCTCGAGGTCAGTATCATTGACAGCAAATCCATTTTGCCTCTTTCTCTGGTTTAAACCGTTTTTTTTTACATTAACCACTAGTCATTTTACATTTAAAAAAGTAACTAGCTTATATCTTAACTACATTATGCACTGTTCTTATTCTTAGCAAACTATCTATATTGAAATTAAACTGCATTGTGTTAATCCCACCACCTCTCAATTTGCTTCAATACCATCCCTTGCCGACCACTCCCATTTTCTGTTTCAAGCCTCCTGTGTGCATCCTTCGCTTTGTCCTGACTGTTCTAGTTTAGATGTTCTCAGTTGCCTCCCTCACTATTCCAGACTCACCTGTTTAAATTCCTCTGACTCTCCTTGCTTGAACCCTGGTTGATTGTCATAAGCGCTGCCTCCCTGTCCTGTATCTCTTTTGTGAAGTCATAGAGTTGCACAGCACGGAAACAGACCCCCTCGGTCCAACTCGTCCATGCCGACCAGATATCCTAAATTAATCTGGTCCCATTTGCCAGCATTTGGCCCATATCCCTCTTAAACCCTTCCCATTCACATACCCATCCAGATGCCTTTCAAATGTTGTAATTATACCCACCTCCATCAGTTCCTCTGGAAGCTCATTCCACACACGCACCACCCTCTGCATGAAAAAGTTGCCCCTTAGGTCCCTTTTAAATCTTTCCTCTCTCACCTTAAACCTATACCCTCTGGTTTTGGACTCCACTCCCTGGGGAAGAGACCTTGTCTATTCACCCTATCCATGCCCCTCATGATTTTATGTAAAGTCACCCCTCAGCCTCCAATTCTCCAGGGAAAATAGCTCTAGCCTATTCAGCCTGTTCCTGTCGCTCAAACCCTTCATACCCCGACAACATCCTCATAAATCTTTTCTGAACCCTTTCAAGTTTCACAACATCTTTCCTATAGCAGGGAGACCAGAGTTGAGCGCAATAGTCCAAAAGTGGTCTAACCATTGTCCTGTACAACATGATCTACCAACCTCTATACTCAGTGCACTGAAGAAGGGTCCCGACCTGAAACGTCAGCTTTCCTGCTTCTCTGATGCTGCCTGGCCTTGCTGTGTTCCTCCAGCTCCACAGTGCATTGTCTCAGACTCGAGCATCTGCAGTTCTTGCTATCTCAAAGTTACCATGTTGACGTCTTACATTGAGCGGGGTTTTTAGTACGGATTCCAGCGTCTGCAGTAATTTGTTCTTTCCAGTTTGGTAGTTGGAAACACCACTGTTCTGCCAATCTGATCAGCTTATGTGAACGATCAACATCCTTTCTCTCCCAGCATTCCACCCAACTACTATAGCATAAATACTGCCCCCTCCATACTTCATGTCAGCTCTGATGAAGAGTCGTTGCTGTGGGAAGGCAGCCAACATCATCAAAGACCCCTCCCACCCCGGTGAAAATCTCTTCCGCCCTCTTCTGTCGGGCAGAAGGTACAAAAGCTCAAACACATGTGCCAACACATTCAAGAACAGCTTCTTCCTTGCTGTTATTAGACTTCTGAATGAAGTTTCAAATCTGATGTTGATCTTGCTGTAGCTACACGTTCTTTGCGGCTGTAAATTTGCACTCCTCGCCGTGTTCAATCACCCTGTGATCTTTGTGTTTTGTGTGTTATGGTCTGCCTGTACTGCACACGAAGCAAAACTTTTCACTGTACCTGGATACACATAATAACAATAAATCAAATTGTCTAGACTTGAAAAGTTAGCTTGCTCTCCACAAACGCTGCCTGACCTGCTGTGATTTCCAACACTTTTTGTTTCCGGTAAAGGTTGCAACACCTGCAGTAATTTGCTCCCCCATTCTGGAATAAGAAATATCAGTCCTGCCTCAAGCTTGTGCATTGTCAGAGGCATGTCTGGCTCACTAATGTTCTTCAGGGACTGAAATTCAGTATCAGCGCAATGCTTTTGCAAAGCCCACTGAACGTCTTGCGATTACTTCTGGCAAAGAATGCTTTGATTAATATTTTAATGTTTTTATAGATCCACCTCCTGACTTGCCCTACTTCATCCGGCGTTCCCGGATGCACAATATCCCCGTTTATACGGATATCACCCACGGCAACAGGAAGATGACTGTCATTCGGAAAATAGAAGGTGACATTTGGGTATGTGACACGGTGAATTTAATCTTGTAACGTTAAGGCAAAAGTGACACATTGACGGCTGGAAAAGATGGTCTAATCTTCTAAAGATGATTCAATTTCTTGTAAAGCTTGTGTGATTGCTCACAAAGTCTGTCGTCTTTCGCTAGGTAGCATTGTGGTTTTGTTGGATTGTTTTGTCAGGAATTGAATATTTTTGGTTTGTGAGCAGAAATGCGCACAGTACACGGGCCGGTGTTTTAAATAGTAAAGGCAGGTTTGCATTTTGAATCTTACCCATCGTTAGAATTGGCCACGCCAAGCTGGATGGACAGACATGTGCCCAAGAAAGGACGGTAAGGTGGCTCAGTGCTTAGCACTGCTGCCTCACAGCGCCAGGGACCCGAGTTTGATTTCAGCCTTGGGTGACTGTGTGGAGTTCACACGTTCCCCCTGTGTCTGATTGGGTTTACTCCGTGTGCTCTGGTTTCCACCCACAGTCCAAAGATGTGCAGGTTAGAGTGGATAGGCCGTGCTAAATTGTCCCATAGTGTCCAGGGATGTGTAGGTTAGGGTGGATTGGCTGTGCTAAATTGCCCCATGGTGCCCAGGGATGTGCAGGTTAGGGTGGATTGGCCGTGCTA
>NW_025968532.1:12158-20718 GCF_021869965.1 Rhincodon typus | reverse complement strand
GGTGGATTGGCCGTGCTAAATTGCCCCATAGTGCCCAGGGATGTGCAGGTTAGGGTGGATTGGTCATGCTAAAATTACCCCATAGTGCCCAGGGATGTGCAGGTTAGGGTGGATTGGCCGTGCTAAATTGTCCCATAGTGCCCAGGGATGTGCAGGTTAGGGTGGATTGGTCATGCTAAAATTGCCCCATAGTGTGCAGATGGGTCTGGGTGGGATGCTCTTTGGAGGTTTAGTCTGGACTTGTTGGGCTGAATGGCCTGTTTCCATGCTGTGGGGATTCAATATATAAAAAAAAAGTCTAGTAGAGTTGACAAGGAGGAGCCAGTCAATGTGGTATATTTGGACTTTCAGAAAGTGTTTGTCAAAAGTCTCGCATAATAGATTAATGGATGGGATTGGGGGAGTGTATTGAGATGGATCGAAAACTGGTTCGTAAAGAGAAAACAAAGAGTAGGAATGAATGGGTCTTTTTCAAATTCGCAGGTAGTAACTAGTGGGGTGCCACAGAGATTTGTGCTGGGACCCCAGCCATTTGCAATATATATTAATGATTTGGATGAGGGAACAAATTGTAACATCTCAAAGTTTGCAGATGATACCAAGTTAGGTGGGAGGGTGAGCTGTGACGAGGATGCCAGAGATCCTTCAGCATGATCTCGACAGATTGGGTGAGTGGGCAAATTAATGGCAGATGCAGTATAATTTGGATAAATGTGAGGTTATTCACTTTGGAAGTAAAAACAAGAAGGCAGATTACTACCTGAATGGCTGTAAATTGGGAGAGGGGAGTGTGCAGCGGGACCTGGGTGTCCTTGTGCACCAGTTGCTGAAGGTTAGCATGTAGGTGCAGCAGGTGGTAAAGAAGGCAAGTGGTATGTTGGCCTTCATTGCGAGAGGTTTTGAGTATAGGAGCAGGGATGTGTTGTTGCAATTATACAGAACCTTAGTGAGACCACACCTGGAATATTGTGTGCAGTTTTGGTCTCCTTTTCTGAGGAAGGATGCTCTTGTTCTCGAGGGAGTGCTGCAAAGGCTTACCAGGCTGATTCCCGGGATGGCAGGACTAACACATGAGGAGAGATTGACTCAGTTGGGATTGTTTTTGCTGGAGTTCAGACAAATGAGGGCGATCTCATAGGGATTTATAAAATTCCAACAGGACTGGACAGGGTAGATGCAGGGAGGATGTTCCTGATGGTGGGTGTGTCCAGAACCAGGGGTCACAGTCTGAGGATTTGGGGTAGGCCATTTAGGACGGAGATGAGGAGACATTTCTTCACCCAAAGAGTGGTGAGCCTGTGGAATTCATTACCGCAGGAAGTGGTTGATGCCAAAATATTGAATGTATTCCAGAGGCGACTGGATAAGGCACTTTGGGGGGGAATGGGATCAAAGGTTATGGGGAGAAAGCTGGATTAGGCTATTGAGTTGGACGGTCAGCCATGATCGTGTAGAATGGCGGAGCAGGCTCGAAGGGCCGAATGGCCTCCTTCTACTCCTAGCTTCTATGTTTCTATTTAGAGGAGAGGAAAGCCTACAAATAACCAAATATAAAGGCTGTGGCGAGTGTTGGGCATTATCTGTAGTTTTTTTGGGTTTTGTCAACTAAGACATAGAATATCAGTCGTACCAGCCAAATCAGGAAGAAAATAAGAAATGGTTCCACAGTAGACCGTTGAATCTGCTGTGCCATTTATTGGGGTCATGGCTTAGCGTTAACTTCAACAGCATTTTCCTGCAATATTATTGTATCTTTTGATGTTTTGAATATGTAGAAATCTGTTGATGAAAACATAATATTGTAATTGTGACTGAACGTTTTAATTAGGTTCACTCTCATATCTTGGTATTAGCACTCAACATTGCTCTAAATATTACCCACTGTTGTTCTTTGTTGTGTTCTCAATCATTTTTGTCTGCAGCCCTGCTTCTAAGAATTCGTGATCCTGCATTTCCATTCTTACGTTTTATTGAGAATTTTACCATTTGAGATATTCCTTCCCTTGGGTTTACATTGAACTGCACTTAGTGCCCATTTATCCTTTGCATCAACCTTTTGCAGGCTTACTTGACGTTTGCTGACCCACAATTTGGTTTTGTCTGCACACCTTGCGATCATTCCCTTTACGCCCCTAGCCAAATGGCACATGCACGTGAAGAAAGTAAGTTGTGATATAGATCTTTGGTGCTCATCACCAGTTACGTCTTGTATACTTGAGAGGCATCCATCTGCAGAATTCCCCACGTTTCGTCACTCAGGCTTTGTTTTCTTTCTCGAGTGTTACTGATCAAAGAGATTTAGGTACATAGCTCCTTGAAAGTGGAGTCACAGGGCGATGAAGAAGGTTTTTGGCGTGCTAGCTTTCATAGGTCACAGCATTGATTATTGGAGTTGGGATGTCTTGTTGCAGCTGTACAAAACATTGGTGAGGCCACACTTGGAGTACCGTGTTCTGGTTGCCCTGCTCTTGAAAGCATATTATTAAACTGGAAACAGTGCAGCAAAGATTTACTAGGATACTATCTGGTCTGGAAAGTTTGAGTTATCAGAAGAGGTTGGATAGGCTGGGACTTCTTTCCCTGGAGCGTAGGAGGCTGAGAGGTGACCTAATAGAGGTCTATAAAAAATCATGAGAAGTATAGATAAGGCAGACAGCCAACAGTTTTTCCCCAGGGTAGGGGAGTCTGAAACTAGAGGGCATAGGTTTAAGGAGAGAGGGGAGAGGTACAAAAGGGTAATTCTTTTCACACAGAGCGTGGTGAGTGTCTGTAACGGGGCTGCCAGAGGTAGTGGTGGAAGCGAGTGCAATTTTGTCATTTAAGAAACAATTTGGCAGGTACATGGATGGGATAGGTATGGAGGCACATGGACCAAACACAGGCAAATGGGACGAGACTAATTGTGAAAACTGGGCAGCATGGGCAAGTTGGGCTGAAGGGCCTGTTTCAGTGCTGTAAACCTCTATGATTCTATTAATTCAGTTGGCAAATCGAACACTATATTGGTCGCTGGCTGTAGATAAATTAGTTATTATTTCTTGAAAGAGAGAAATAGAAATATATACACTATAAAAATCGAGGTAGCAGCAGAGCAAGTTTTCAGAAACTTGCTTGACAAAGCCACAGAGTCGCTTGCTGCTTGTGACAGATGGCATTGCAGTTAATTGGTAAATGTTGGCAGAGGACTTGCTAATTACAAGAAGCTCCCACCTAACACAGTTTCTTTAATAATACTCAAATTGGAATAACCTAACTGAGCCTGGCCTACCCATTCAAAACTATTTTGACGGATTGTCCATTGTTTTTTGAAGAGTTTATTGTCGCTATCCTCTCGGTGCACAGCTCGGTGGGTTGGGAATCTTCATTTTTAACCCCTGGTGCTCTTTTGCCTCCTTCAGATGCTCGAGAAGGATGTGAAAGAATTCCTCGAACAGATCACGGGCAAGACTCCCCCTACGCAAGTTAATGAGGTCTCGATGCACATCCGGGTCAAGGGGTATTTTGACAAAGAACTGAAATCGTGGCTGATGGAGAAAGGGTTCTGAGTCTGTCACTGTATTCGCCAGCTGTGTCCAAAAGTGTGATTCTGTTCACTAGGAGGAGCCTTTGTTTAAAGAAACAAACTACCTAAACCATTGCGACTTACAGGTTGTGATAAAATGCAGAGCAGTCCATTAAATTGATTGTTTCAGTCACCTCCCCAAGAATGTCATTTTCTTTTACTCCGAAAGGAACCTACTGGTAAACTAATCATTGAGATTGTTCAGTGGCCTTCACCTGCACCCATCCAAGCCGTACTCCACCCTGATTTTAAACTGTACTGTTGCTGGATCAGAATTCTCAGCAGCACTACTATTTGGTCGGTTGAAGAGGACAGCACATCAAGACCTTCTCAAGTACAATTATGGATGCGACATTCCCACGCTGTGAGCAGATATCATTTAAAAAAAAACATGCCATGCAAGCTCAGGCAAACTAGTCAAGATGGAAGTGGACATGATTAAATTATCGGAGTTGTCAATGTGTGGGTTTGAAGTTGATTCTATTCCTTTTAAAGACTACGATGAGTGGACACAGAGGACTTTGTGCTGATGAGGGATCTCTATAAATTGTTAGGAGAGCCACTTAGTCTTAGTCATACAGCGTAGAAACAGACCCTTCGGCCCAACCCACCCGTGTTGACCAGCTTTCCTGAACCGAACTAGCCTCGTTTGCCTGCGTTACAGCAGGAAACTGGCCTTGAGTAGCAAGATGCAGGTCTGTTGTACATGCCTCCAGAACATGTAGCTGTACGGAAGTGAGTGCTGGATCACATAGAGCAGGGTCTGAGGGGGAAGTAAAGTCTTCCCACCAGCACTGCCTACCGTATTCTAAATCTTAAAGGGTGCCCACGTTTCTGGCAAATGGAAGCTAAGCTGCTGAGGTCAGTCACATTTCTCAAACACTGACTTCCACCAGTGCCTTCTCTTCTGTATCAGCAACAAATTGAATTTCTTTAGCTCTTTCCTGTTGCTTCACAGGAGTACCTAATTTGATATCGCTGTGTTTGGTTGCAAACATGTTAAAATGTAATGATATTTTCACTAGTTCAGAGAGTTCCAGTATCTTTTACCCCAGTTACACTAAGATTAAACCGGAGATCTTCCTGATTTGCACGGTTCATCTCCGCACTGCCTTTACCACTAGGGTTTTTGGAGAAGTTTCCAGGAGAGAGTTCCGAATGACTTATTAATCCTGAATCGAGCAGTGGGAAATACATTCATGAAAAATCATTTACAAATAGAATGGTCATATAATCCCTACAGTGAGCAAGCAGGCCACTCGGCCCATTGAGTTACACTAACCCTCCAAAGAGCATCCCATCTATAAGCACCCCACGGCCAACCCACCCCAATCTGCACATCCCTGGGCACTATGGGGCAATTTAGCACGGCTAATCCACCCGAACCTGCACATCCCTGGGCACTATGGGGCAATTTAGCACAGCCAATCCACCCTAACCTGCACATCCCTGGACACTATGGGACAATTTAGCACGGCCAATCCACCCTAACCTGCACATCCCTGGACACTATGGGACAATTTAGCACGGCCAATCCACCCTAACGTACACATCCTTGGACACTATGGGGCAATTTAGCACGGCCAATCCACCCTAACGTACACATCCTTGGACACTATGGGGCAACTTAGCACGGCCAATCCACCCTAACCTGCACATCCCTGGGCACTATGGGACAAATTAGCACGGCCAATCCACCCTAACCTGCACATCCCTGGACGCTATGGGGTAATTTAGCATAGCCATTCCACCCTAACCTACACATCTTTGGACTGTGGGAGGAAACGGGAACACCCGGAGGAAACCCACGCAGACACGGGGAGAATGTGCAAACTCCACACAGACAGCCGCCTGAGACTAGAGTCAAACCCAGGTCCGCAGCAGCAGTGTTGAAGGGCTGGGGCAGTGAATTAGGAAACTCAATGTTTGGGCTTCGTGTGAAACAGGAGGGTGTAATGCCTCGACTTTTGATTTCCCTATCAGTCTAGAGTTCCTTTGCCCTACTCGGGATGGCCTGCTTCCACCCTGTAGGGATTCAGTGGTTGTATATGAAAAGGGGTGCCAGACTCCTGGCATGACTTGGGCACCAGGAGTTGGCAGAGGAAGACCTGATGAACAAACATACAACAGCTGAAGGGGTGGATACAAGAACGTGTCACTCTGATACTGGACATAGTGGTGAGGGGGAGCTTCAACAGATGCATCTTGCAGAAGGGAGCAGACCAGAAGAGCAAGCTCAGGGTCTGTGAGGGGAGGAAGACACAATCAAGACATTAGGCTGGAGTTTTATCATTGGCTTGTGAGTTGTGGGTCGAGCCCTTTCCCTACGTCACGTTCCCAAGGCCAGAGTAAATGCACATACAATTTTCATGTGAAGGCACAGGGGTCTGACTGGAAGCAGGGTTACTGCCTCCCTGTGTTATGTACAGCTGCTCCAGAATCCTGCGCATAATAATTGGCATTGATACCAATCACAGCACTGACTTCCGGTTCCAGAATATATTACAGTTTACAATGCACGTAACTGGCAGCCTGACTGACAATCCCAAATTGGTTGTCAGTGTAACACCTTGCAGATTCAAGATTATCCAACAAATGTCCAAATGCAGAATCACATCTAATGTTAGAAACTGTGTTGTGAGTCAGGCTGGTCGGATATGGACAGTACCTTCCTTGTTGCAAACTGCTGAAGGGACATGCAGGATTACACAGTCTTCAGACCTGGCATTACACTGGCACTGAAATTCGTGTACCACATTACTCATTTATCTGATTGGCAGAATGTCTTTTTAACTTGACTGCAGCATCCTGTAGTAATTAGAATAATGTTATTAGCATGTAGAGAGTTGAAAATGTGCAAGAGAATGAGTGGAGGTGGGCGGATGAACAGTTTAATATTTTTACTTGCCCTTTGTAATAAACCAGAGAAGTCTGTATGTAAACAGTGGTACAAATCCATTGAAATGCAGTCAGTGAAGCTGATGATGTATGGTCTATTAATTATTATTTGTTGCAGCTGGCTTCTGAAACTCATGGCAAGAAATTGCGCCTATCATATTGTATGAAGGTTTATGACATTATTCAGGAACCTGATTTCTAAAGTTAAATTAAGTGGACTTTTAGTTTCCAGTTCTGCGAAGGTGACTTGTTTCTTTTTATCACTGGGTCAAAACAGCATTTCCAAGAAATCAAGTGACTTAAGCTAAATGATTGGTGTTATGACAAGACAGACAGCCAAACCAGAGCCTCCCTATCCCTGTAAATGCAACAGAGTAAAGTTAAAACATTCAGTGACCCTCAAAATTGATCCCAGTGGTTCCAAACCAGATTTTTTGAATAACCGGTACCCAGACTTGGTGAATAACTGATATCAGACACCAAGTTTATAGTTTAAACAAAAGAATTAGCCATTTATTAATAATACAGTGGCTTTTTCAGTGTAAAATTGTACACAAAGTGACCTAATTAATGTCTATGATTCAACCCAATCTTCTTTTTCTTTGATTCTAGCCCCTGCTGACACAAAGACAAACACAGTTCAGGGATAAATTAAAAGATTAATAAGCGAGCTAAAGCCCTTAACTCTCACAAAGAGAGACAGGGAAAACACAGCTAAGGGATAACTTGAAAGATTAATAAAAGAGCTGTAACTGGCCAGTTCAGTTAACCAGTCTTCACGATCCATAATATCACAGGCACATGAGATTGCATCAGAAGCCAAGCAAGATGCAACCAATCAATGCAAACTATTTTCACTCGGCTCGAGGAATATCAGTTTTTTTTTAATAACTGAGACTCTATTCTCCGAACTTTCAATAAGTTGATAATGTGAGGATAACCAGGGAGCAATCTGCAATCCTGTAACATTGGCAACTACATACTTCCTGACAAAAACACACAGTTCAAAACCAGTCCAAACTTTGGTTTCTTGTTCTCTGTTTTTCTGCAACATTTCCCTTGTTAGATTGATTGGCACCGTAACTCCCTGTGAGGACCCAATTAGTACCCAAACACCTGCCATCTGTTTGAGTGTAATGCATCCTTGGAACCTACAGGAACTAACCTGTAATTAGCTTCTAGGCCCGGCCTCAAACAAATGTCAGTTTGTTCTCATTTTCTTTCTAAAACAGAAGCAAGCTGCCGCTCACAGTTCAAAGGTTACCATTAGCTCTGAGCTGACATTTCACAGCTCCAAACCAAAAACATGATATGAATAATGACAATCCCAACCTGGTGAAATTATTGCTGAGTTTGCTAAGTTGAGGTTTTCTGACACATGGAAAGAGTGACCAGAGGTCAGAAGGGAAGATCCATGTTTAGCAGTCTAAAAGTAGTCAAAGTAACCAGAAAATCTGGAACGAAAACAAAGTTGCTGGAAAAGCTCAGCAGATCTGGCAGCATCTGTGGAGGAGAAAACAGAGTGAACGTTTCAGATCTGCTGACCCTTCCTCAGGACTGAAACCAGAAAATCTGTTGAGTTATTCCTTTTGAGTAAATTTGGAAAAGTCACTGAGTTAGCCTGCATCTGCGTATCAGGGAGAGGGGCTATAGTTAACATCTGTTGAATGTGCAGAAGTATTCTGAAAGGAAACACTTGTCAGTTGAGTGAGAAATGGAAGAGTGAAGATAAGAATGACAGTTTGCCAACATTGAGTGTTGTAAGTGGTATTGCTGTGAGTAAGGATTGAATCTTTTCTTTTGCTGTTTACAATAATCGTAGAATCCCTACAGTGTGGAAGCAGGCCATTCAGCCCAGCGAGTCCACACCGACCCTCCGAAGACCATCCCACCCAGACCCACCCCCTTACCTTATCCCTGCATTTCCCATGGCCAATGAACCCTAACCTGCACATCCCTGAACACTATGGGGCAATTTAGCACGGCCAATCCACCCTAACCTGCACATCCCTGGGCACTACGGGGCAATTTAGCACAGCCAATCCACCCTAATCTGCACATCCCTGGACACTATGGGGCAATGTAGCACGGCCAATCCAC
>NW_025968532.1:3425-12148 GCF_021869965.1 Rhincodon typus | reverse complement strand
CGGCCAATCCACCCTAACCTGCACATCCCTGGACACTATGGGGCAATTTAGCACGGCCAATCCACCCTAACCTGCACATCTTTGGACTGTGGGAGGAAACCAGAGCACCCGGAGGAAACTCACACAGACACAAGGAGAATATGCCAACTCCACACAGACAGTCTCCCGAGGGTGGAATTGAACCTGGGATAAGATCACTGGACCCGAAACGTTAACTCTGTTTTTCCCTTCACAGATGCTGCCAGACCTGCTGAGCTTTTCTAGCAACTTCTGTTTTTGTTCCTGATAAGGTCTTTCAAAGTTGTTTTAAAAAGATATATGATATATATATAGCCTTGCTTTTTCTTTTCTTCTGTATTATAAACTTGCTTTATTGTACTGTGAATACATTTGAATAGGTTCAATGACTGACCACCAGGGTATTCACATTGCAAAAATAAAACTGATGGTCTGTTGAGCCAGTTTTCAATCTGGGATCTGACTGGTTCTATATTACCATCAGCTGGGATCATAAAAGAGTATTTGTGACTGCAGCCTTAGCATGGTTGGCCAATCTAAAGTGACATAATAAGAATCGGATGAAGGAAGTGTGTCATATAACATTACAGTATCTGTTCTCAAAATCATTGCAGGATACATGATATGGTGTTATGTGTCCAGCTGGAGATCTACGAAAGAGGGTGCCCCATTGTGTTGCTGCGCGGAATCAGATGATGTGTTGATAGTTTGATTTATTGGTTTAAACAGTCTTATTCATCAGTGATGCGTGTTTCTCCTGCAATGGAATCTCATCCCTCTTCGACTCCTTGTCTTTTCCAACACCTTGTTTTGCTCTGAAAGTAAATACACCACAGAATGGACAGTGATTCAGAAACGTATAACTTCTCTCTCTCTACCTAGTTTTCTTCCCTTGCACTTTCTTAATGTGTTCACATAGCTAAAAGATTAAGGCTGTTGTTATGGACCCAGACCAGATCCCCCCAAAATATATTAAGAAGGTAGCCTAGATCCTAACTTTTTCTTATTTCAAAAGGTACATGCAAGGTGCTGTGTTCCAGATGCAACTTGATTGGTCAAACTACTCAACGTTAAGGAAAACAACTTATTCAAAAGGTGATAGTAAGGACTGTAGATACTGGAAGTCAGTCGATAAAATGTGGAGCTGGAGGAACACAGCAGGTCAGGCAGCATCAGAGGAGCAGGAAAGTCGACGTTTCAGGTCTGGACCTTTCATCATCCTTCCACGTTTTGTCGACTTATTCAAAAGATGTCTTTTTCCCGAGGATGGTCTTGAACCGGGGGCACATTTTTAAGGTGAGAGGAGAGAGATTTAGAAAAGATATGAGGGAGAAAATCTTTTACACAGAGAGTTGAATGAACTTCCTGAGGAAGTGGTGGATGTGGGTACAATTACAACGTTTAAAAGACATTTAAATAACTACACGAATAGGAAAGGTTTGGAGGGATGTGGGCCAGGAGCAGGCAGGTGGGACTAGTTTAGTTTGGGATTATGTTTGGCATGGACTGGTTGGACCAAAGGGTCTGTTTCCATGCTTTTTAACTCTATGGCAATAATTAAAATATAACAGAAGAAAGAGGTACTCGGAATAACTTAACTCTATTGAAAAACTTAACAGAATAATAGATTATTTTACTGCTAAACAGTAACTGTTCCAATATTGTAACATCCCATGAACACATCCATTGCAAAAGGCTAATTCAGAAAACAGATTTGTCTCACACACAGTTCTCCAATCCAGGAGGAAAGAACGTCAAAAGACAATTTGTACAAAGAGTGTAGCAGCCGGATGAGTTTCACTGTCTTCCAACCCTGCTTAGGCCCCAGCAACAACTGCTGAGAGCTAACTAAGAACCCTGGATCTGTGAGAGTTTGTCCACACACACTCAGGCTGCTTCTATATTGTTCCAACTTTAAAAAAAAACCCAATGTGTCTCAAATTGTTTGTCCTCTCACAGACTGCTCTGTTCCGTTCCCCCAATCTCTCTCTCTAAAAGAAACTGGACAAAACACACTTGTTAAAGCCGCAGCATCGTCACACTCCAGCAAAACATTCAGGCAAAGTCTTATGTCTCTAGTCATCCAAAATCCCACAAACTTCCCATCAGGGGTTATGCAAGGACTGTATCTTTATTTTGTGTCTTTTTATTAAAAGCAGTGAACTGAATTGAAAAAGAGCTGTTTTACATCTAGTATTTGAAAGGGTAAGTAACTGCAGTTTTGAAAAACATGTCATCTGATACCCATGGCAAACATTTATTTGAACAAACAGTAATTAAAGTTTGAATTACAGTCAGTTTGGAGCCAAAGAGGTGTACAGTTGCAACTTTTGTTGACAACAGGAAGTCTGTGCACTAAGTGACCAGTTATTGATGACATAGACCTTTTGTCTGCCAACAACTCTATGATTGGTTCTTGGGGTAACAGAATGGTTTGGAGCTGGGAGCAAGTTAGAGAAGGGAGAGGGGTGTGGTGGTTGTTCAGTTCTTCCCCAACTCAGAAGCGGTGTCTCTGTTCTCTGCAGTCAAAACTAATTTTAAACCTGAAGTAAACCAGTTTATCTTTCCTGCAGCAGTTGTAAGCTATGCAGTTTAAACTGGTAAGTCAGAGGCTTGTTATCAGTGAGCCTTTTGTATCTTAGCGAGTGGTGGGAGCATCTGGAGAAAGACAACTGAAGTAATGTGCTGGCCAGCAGAAGAACGATAAGGAGCATCTCAACCACAAAATCTGGGAATAAACAGTATTGAACTGTACTTCCAACTTTTCCCCCAGTCCAATAACATACTTTCTGTGTGTGTGTCTGTGAGTGTCTTTGTGTGAGTATATGTGTGTGTGAGTGCGTATGTGTGTGTCAATATGTATGTGAGTGAGTGTGTGTATGAGTGAGTGAATGTGTGTGAGTGAGTGTATGAGTGTGTGTGTGTGTGTGTGTGCGTGCATGCGTGTGTAAGGGCAGTTTAGAAGGAGATTGGCACCTCCCAAAACCATGAGCTCTTATCTTGTGTAAAAGCATTTTATGGGACATCCCTTTGAGCGCCATTTGCAAATCCAAAATGCATTGCACCTACTAAACCTCTTTTATCCATCCAAATTCCTTTTCCACAGAACTGTCTTGATTCCGTTTTATTGTATTGTGATCTTCTGAGTGTCCCTCTACTACTTAGTTAATAATGAAAGCATTTTCCCAGTGACAAATTTTAGCCCAGCTGGTCTGTTGTTTCCTGCTCTCTGTCTTCCTCCTTTCTTAAATTAGGGGTGTAACACATTTTTTTTTCAGTCCACTGGGACTTTTCTATAATGTAGGGAATTCTAAGATGGCAACCGCTGCAGTCACTATATCTGTATCCGGTTATTTTAAGACTTGAGCGTGCAGGTCATCATGTTCCGGGGCTTGTCAGACCTTCTCCTGAGGTTCTTCGCCACTTTTTCCCTAGGGATAGTAATTGACTTAAATTTCTCTTTCCATTTTCTGTTTGATTTTCTACTGTTCTTGTCACGTTTTATTTTTGTTTGCTGCCATGAGGACAGATACAGAAGACTTGTTCAAAGTCTCTGCGATTTCCTCATTCCCATGATTCTGCTGCCTCACAGTGCCAGGGACCCTGGGGCAATTCCACCCACGGGTGGCTGCCTGTGTGTAGTTTGCATGTTCTCCCCACATCTTTGTGGGTTTCGTCTGGGTGCTCTGGTTTCCCATCACACTGGTAGATTGGCGATAGAAAATTGCCCCATAGTGTCCAGGGATATGCAGGCTAGGTGGACTAGCCTTGGGAAATGCACGGTTACAATGATAGGGTAGGTTTGGTCTGGGTGGGATGCTCTGCGGAGGGTCAGTGTGGACTCGATGGGCTGAATGGCCTGCTTCCACACTGTAGGGGTTCTATGATTAATTCACAGTTTCATCCTCTAAGGATTTAATGTTTACTTGAGCTACTCTCTTCCTTTTTATATTCTTGCAGAAGCTCTTATTGTTAGTTTTTATATTTCTTGCTAGTTTACTCTCATATTCTAATGTCTCCCTATTTTTAGTCATCCTTTGGTGCATTCTACTTGTTGCTCAATCTTCTGGCCTCCCACCAATCTTTGCAGCATTGTTAACCTTTTCTTTCAGTTCAGCACCACTGTTAACTTCCTTAGTTAGCTACAGATGGTGAATCCTTTATCACATTGAGATGAAAGGTAAAGCCATAGAGATGCACAGCATGGAAACAGACTCTTCACTCCAACTCACCCATGCCGACCAGGTATCCTAAATTAATCTAGACCCATTTGCCATAGTTTGGCCCCTATCTCTCTAAACCCTTCCTATCCATGTACCCATCCAGATGCCTTTTAAATGTTGTAATTGTACCAGCCTCCACCACTTCCTCTGGCAGCCCATTCCATACACGCACCACCCTCTGTGTGAAAAAGTTGCCTCTTAGGTCCCTTTTAATTGTTTTTCCCTCTCACCTTAAACCTATACCCCTCTAGTTTTGGACTCCCCTCCTACCCTGGGAAAACGATGCTGCAGAGAAAATAGCCCTAGCCTATTCAGCCTCTCTCTATAGCTCAAACCCTCCAAATCTGGCAATATCCTTGTAAATCTTTTCTGCACCGTTTCAAGTTTCACAGCATATCTCCTACATTTGTGAGACTTGGATTTGAATGCAGTATTTCAAAAGAGGCCTAACCAACGCCCTGTACAGCCACAACATGACCCTCCCAACTCCTATACTCAATGCACTGTCCAATAAAGCCAAGTGTATCAAACACCTTCTTCACTGCCCTGTCTACCTGCGACGGCACTTTCAAGTAACTACGAACCTGCACCCAAAGGTCTGTTTGCTTGGCAACACTCCCCAGGACCTCACCATTAAGTACAATGCAGCAGCAATGTCTTGTGAGATATTGTGTTATGATTGACTTTACTAATTCACTCACAAGCGCTCTATGTTCACTATACCATATTTCCGTTCATTCATTCATAAAACTGTGTTTTTGCCGTACATTTTACTCTTACAAGATAAACTAAATTAAACAACCCTTCCTAGGCTGCCAACCCATTACTGTTTCTTTACACCTTTCAATTCTTATCAGCCTCATGCTGCAAGAAGTGTTTAGACCTGTTTCTGTATCAGAGGCTACCCCTGAATAGGTGTTAATACCGTAACCTACTCAGAACAGTGCCATCCCCACCATCGTGTCTCCATAACTGACTTGAAACTATGGAAAGATTATAAATATTTGTTAGCCCTTAGTAAGCATCTCTCAGGACCTAAATAGGCTGCAGGACATCAAACAGTTTCCTCCACCAGCATGTCCCTACGGTCTGCTTGGTTTTTATCTCTTTGAAATTTCCTTATACACTACCTATTTCTATAACACCGTAAATCCAATTTCTGACTTATTTAGGACTACCATCTTGCACTAACATATGGAATTATACTTTTTAAGTACACATTAAAAAGGACTGCCAGCCCCTTTAAGAAACTTACTATCAAAACAGCGCTTCCATGAAACTTCATGAATGAATTTGTAAGAACTGTCAAAGATGGGCAACAGTAATTGAAACCTGATGACCCAGCTGCAGGAAATCAGTTTAATATCCTCCATACTTTATTATTTAGTACAAACATAATTTCTCACTTATTTAGATCATATAGGTCTAGTATTTCTACTAACATTGCTAACTTTAAAGACAAAAGGAATACCACCTGTTAATTATGCAAGCTCAGACTGGACAGACATTCTAATCCCGTCAGCCAACATTTAACAAATGCTTAAACTAACTCCTGTTTCCGCCAAGACAGATGTCACGCAAACTTTCGGACAATAGGTACAACTGTGTGACACCATAGTGCTAAAATTTTAAAACTGTGTATAAAGGAAGCTGCTGCAAAACTGAAATTTGGATTCCATCAGTGCCTCAAACTGTGCCACTGCGGATGTTCAATAAAGAGGCTATTTTCACCACTCGCTGATCTTGGTTGTTATTGAACACGATCCCGCAGTCCCAAAGTAATGGGATTAATAGCTGAAAAAAGCTGTGTTTTAAACAGACAGCTAACTCCGAATGTATCAAGGAACAGGGGAGCTACTTCTGAGAAAATGGCAAGCTGCAGATTTGAGATCTCCAGCAGTCTAATCAATACTGGGAATGAAAGAATCTATTGAATCATCATTGACCTCATACTGCAAACTTGAAAGAGAGAAAATTGTATACGAATCCAACACCAGAACAATTCAGTCCAGAACTTTGAAGAACAACTTGCGTAAGAATTGAACCTTGGACTTTTCCAGAGATGGACACTGTTGGTGAAATCTCAGCTAAATTTCACCATTTATCAGCTAACAGCCAAGTTGAGTTGTGAGGCTTGACTTGCTGAGTTGAGGGCTCTCATTTTGGTTGCTATGTGCAATAAAGTTTAAATCATTGTTCAAATCACCAGTTGATTGTGAGATTTCTTAATAAGTAGCCATATTAAAGGTGACCTTGTGGTAATTTACCCACAATACCTGTGCTGTATATTGACCCCTTCTTGTTGATTTCTGAGTGAGAAATAGTGACGAGTAATTACTGTGGCGATCCATGGGCTAGTTTCTAAGTAAGGCTTTATGTATTGCTGCCATAGAGTCATGCCAAACCTAATCCCCAACTAGTCCCACCTGCCTGCTCCTGGCCCATATCCCTCCAAACATTTCTTATTCATGTACTTATCCAAATGTCTTTTAAACGTTGTAACTGTATCCGCATCCACCACTTCCTCTGGAAGTTCATTCCACACACGCACCGCTCTATGTATATAAAAAAATGCCCCTCATGTCCTTTTAAAATCTTTCTCCTCTCACCTTAAAAATATGGCCCCTAGTCTTGAAATCTCCCACTTTGGGGAAAAGACACCTGCCATTCACCTTATTTCTATCCCTCATGATTTTATAAACCTCTATAAGGTCACCCCTTAACCTCCTACGCTCCAGTGAAAAAAGTCCCAGCCTATCCATCCCTTTCTTTATAACTCAAACCCTCCATTCCCAGCAACATCCTGGTAAATCTCTTCTGAACCCTCTCCAGCTTAATAACATCCTTTCTATAACTGGGTGAACAGAACTGGACACAGTATGTTGTGCAGCAGTAGCTTGAGGTGTATTCTGAAGATTGAACACATTCAACTCCAAGGAGTGAGCCTAATTAAATTGTATCTTACAATTTTCCACTGACATTGCTATTACGCTGCTGTGACAAATTGCCAGCTGGAGACCAGGCACTTAAAGTTAGAAAAGAAAGAAAAGATTAAACTGCTGAATAAATGTTCTGGCTGTAGTGCTCCAACGAAGCTCAGTGCAAGCTGGAAGAACAACACCTCATTTTCCGCTTGGGGACCCTGCAGCCTTCCGGCCTCAATACTGAGTTCAATAACTTCAGGGCTTGTTCTCTCCCATGTTCTTACCCCAACCCCTACACATCAGGCTTATCATCACATTGTCTGCTATTACACACAATCCATTGTTCGCCATTAACAGTCCCATTAATAGCAATTCACCCTCCTAGCCAGATCGTTATCCACTCCTTTGTCTGTCCAACTGATCTTCTCTGTCTTTGGGCTCTAGCCCCACCTATCGTTTATTCCTTACTCCCTCCCCCCTACCCTACCTTCTGCATCTAAACTGGCATTTTCCCAGCAATCATCAGTTCTGAGGAATGGTCACCGGACCCGAAACGTTAACTCTGACTTTCTCTCTCCACAGATGCTGCCAGATCTGCTGAGCTTTCCCTACAACTCGTGTTTTTTTTTGTGTCCTCTTGGAGAATATAATAGGTATCTTCGATTCAGATGCGAGGCAATGATCCAAAGTATTATAAAACCGCATTGAATGTTGATTCTGGGCTGTTTATCTGAACTACAAACCTGCTTTCCACTTCCTGAATGGTGTCGAGTAAAGTCATGTTCAGTGTTTCCGTTAAGAAAAGGGCAGCAACTCTGGCTGCTATAGCCATTCCACCATATACAACCAGCGGCAGAAACAGGACGTAATCACCTGTCAACCTTACGATGGGTGCTACCATCGATCCAGTCTGAGCCATCGTACTCACAAGTCCCACGGCCGTTTGTCTGCGTGCGAAAAGGAACAGGGTGAGTCAGAAACAACTTTCAAAATCAACGGGTCCCTGAAAACTCCCCAAAATACTTGATAAGATCAGGGAACGCGGAGATTGTGACACACACTCAATGCACACAAAGAAGGTGGAAAGGAACAAAATGTCGCGCAAGTCCACAACTAGGGGTCACGGTCTATGAATAAAGGGTAAGCCATTCAGGACTGAGATGAGGAAGAATTTCTTCACTCAACATGTGGAATTCTCTGCCACTTAAAGGTGTTGGCGCCCAGTTCTTTAGATACATTTAAGAGGGCAGCATAATGTCTCAGTGGTTAGCACTGCTGCCTCACAGTGGCATGGGCCCAGGTTTGATTGCAGCCTCAGGCAACTGTCTGTGTGGAGTTTGCACATTCTCCCTGTGTCTGTGTGGGTTTCCTCCGGGTGCTCTGGTTTCCTCCCACAGTCCAAAGGTGTGCAGGTTAGGGTGGATTGGCTGTGCTAAATTGCCCCATAGTGCCCAGGGATGTGCGGGTTAGGGTGGATTGGCCGTGCTAAATTGCCCCATAGTGCCCAGGGATGTGCAGGTTTGGGTGGATTGGCCGTGCTAAATTGCCCCATAGTGCC
>NW_025968532.1:0-3325 GCF_021869965.1 Rhincodon typus | reverse complement strand
TGTGCAGGTTAGGGTGGATTGGCCGTGCTAAATTGTCCCATAGTGCCCAGGGATGTGCAGGTTAGGGTGGATTGGCCGTGCTAAATTGTCCCGTAGTGTCCAGGGATGTGCAGGTTAGGGGAGATTGGCCATGGGAAATGCAAGATTACAGGGATAGGGTGGGGGGCATGGGTCTGGGTAGGATGCTTGTTGGTGGGTTGGTGTGGACTTCATGGGCTGAACGGCCTCTTCCTGGACTGTAGTGATTGTGTAAATCTATGAGATGGGTAGAAAGGCTGTTATTTTACAACATACCCTGTTGGTAGCTGAAATTATCAGGCACTGGTGGATAAAAAGAAAATTGTCTGCACTTACTAATCATAACTGCAAGCTCTGTAGCTTTCATCCTTCAACACTGAATGTGATATTTTTGTTCTTTCCTAGAACTACACCAATTGTATAAGTTCCGATCCTAAATATCCAGGAATTATAGAGTCAACGGAGGAGTTTAAGTTTGTGGAGAGATTGATTCCACCTACCACAGTACCTGTTCCTCCGAAACATGATCACTACCCCACACCATCAGGCTGGTGCCCACCTCGAGGTCAGTATCATTGACAGCAAATCCATTTTGCCTCTTTCTCTGGTTTAAACCGTTTTTTTTTACATTAACCACTAGTCATTTTACATTTAAAAAAGTAACTAGCTTATATCTTAACTACATTATGCACTGTTCTTATTCTTAGCAAACTATCTATATTGAAATTAAACTGCATTGTGTTAATCCCACCACCTCTCAATTTGCTTCAATACCATCCCTTGCCGACCACTCCCATTTTCTGTTTCAAGCCTCCTGTGTGCATCCTTCGCTTTGTCCTGACTGTTCTAGTTTAGATGTTCTCAGTTGCCTCCCTCACTATTCCAGACTCACCTGTTTAAATTCCTCTGACTCTCCTTGCTTGAACCCTGGTTGATTGTCATAAGCGCTGCCTCCCTGTCCTGTATCTCTTTTGTGAAGTCATAGAGTTGCACAGCACGGAAACAGACCCCCTCGGTCCAACTCGTCCATGCCGACCAGATATCCTAAATTAATCTGGTCCCATTTGCCAGCATTTGGCCCATATCCCTCTTAAACCCTTCCCATTCACATACCCATCCAGATGCCTTTCAAATGTTGTAATTATACCCACCTCCATCAGTTCCTCTGGAAGCTCATTCCACACACGCACCACCCTCTGCATGAAAAAGTTGCCCCTTAGGTCCCTTTTAAATCTTTCCTCTCTCACCTTAAACCTATACCCTCTGGTTTTGGACTCCACTCCCTGGGGAAGAGACCTTGTCTATTCACCCTATCCATGCCCCTCATGATTTTATGTAAAGTCACCCCTCAGCCTCCAATTCTCCAGGGAAAATAGCTCTAGCCTATTCAGCCTGTTCCTGTCGCTCAAACCCTTCATACCCCGACAACATCCTCATAAATCTTTTCTGAACCCTTTCAAGTTTCACAACATCTTTCCTATAGCAGGGAGACCAGAGTTGAGCGCAATAGTCCAAAAGTGGTCTAACCATTGTCCTGTACAACATGATCTACCAACCTCTATACTCAGTGCACTGAAGAAGGGTCCCGACCTGAAACGTCAGCTTTCCTGCTTCTCTGATGCTGCCTGGCCTTGCTGTGTTCCTCCAGCTCCACAGTGCATTGTCTCAGACTCGAGCATCTGCAGTTCTTGCTATCTCAAAGTTACCATGTTGACGTCTTACATTGAGCGGGGTTTTTAGTACGGATTCCAGCGTCTGCAGTAATTTGTTCTTTCCAGTTTGGTAGTTGGAAACACCACTGTTCTGCCAATCTGATCAGCTTATGTGAACGATCAACATCCTTTCTCTCCCAGCATTCCACCCAACTACTATAGCATAAATACTGCCCCCTCCATACTTCATGTCAGCTCTGATGAAGAGTCGTTGCTGTGGGAAGGCAGCCAACATCATCAAAGACCCCTCCCACCCCGGTGAAAATCTCTTCCGCCCTCTTCTGTCGGGCAGAAGGTACAAAAGCTCAAACACATGTGCCAACACATTCAAGAACAGCTTCTTCCTTGCTGTTATTAGACTTCTGAATGAAGTTTCAAATCTGATGTTGATCTTGCTGTAGCTACACGTTCTTTGCGGCTGTAAATTTGCACTCCTCGCCGTGTTCAATCACCCTGTGATCTTTGTGTTTTGTGTGTTATGGTCTGCCTGTACTGCACACGAAGCAAAACTTTTCACTGTACCTGGATACACATAATAACAATAAATCAAATTGTCTAGACTTGAAAAGTTAGCTTGCTCTCCACAAACGCTGCCTGACCTGCTGTGATTTCCAACACTTTTTGTTTCCGGTAAAGGTTGCAACACCTGCAGTAATTTGCTCCCCCATTCTGGAATAAGAAATATCAGTCCTGCCTCAAGCTTGTGCATTGTCAGAGGCATGTCTGGCTCACTAATGTTCTTCAGGGACTGAAATTCAGTATCAGCGCAATGCTTTTGCAAAGCCCACTGAACGTCTTGCGATTACTTCTGGCAAAGAATGCTTTGATTAATATTTTAATGTTTTTATAGATCCACCTCCTGACTTGCCCTACTTCATCCGGCGTTCCCGGATGCACAATATCCCCGTTTATACGGATATCACCCACGGCAACAGGAAGATGACTGTCATTCGGAAAATAGAAGGTGACATTTGGGTATGTGACACGGTGAATTTAATCTTGTAACGTTAAGGCAAAAGTGACACATTGACGGCTGGAAAAGATGGTCTAATCTTCTAAAGATGATTCAATTTCTTGTAAAGCTTGTGTGATTGCTCACAAAGTCTGTCGTCTTTCGCTAGGTAGCATTGTGGTTTTGTTGGATTGTTTTGTCAGGAATTGAATATTTTTGGTTTGTGAGCAGAAATGCGCACAGTACACGGGCCGGTGTTTTAAATAGTAAAGGCAGGTTTGCATTTTGAATCTTACCCATCGTTAGAATTGGCCACGCCAAGCTGGATGGACAGACATGTGCCCAAGAAAGGACGGTAAGGTGGCTCAGTGCTTAGCACTGCTGCCTCACAGCGCCAGGGACCCGAGTTTGATTTCAGCCTTGGGTGACTGTGTGGAGTTCACACGTTCCCCCTGTGTCTGATTGGGTTTACTCCGTGTGCTCTGGTTTCCACCCACAGTCCAAAGATGTGCAGGTTAGAGTGGATAGGCCGTGCTAAATTGTCCCATAGTGTCCAGGGATGTGTAGGTTAGGGTGGATTGGCTGTGCTAAATTGCCCCATGGTGCCCAGGGATGTGCAGGTTAGGGTGGATTGGCCGTGCTA
>NW_025968531.1:16073-24082 GCF_021869965.1 Rhincodon typus | reverse complement strand
TATACTGCATCCGCTGTACCCGGTGTGGCTTCCTCTACATCGGGGAAACCAAGCGGAGACTCGGGGACCGCTTTGCAGAACACCTACGCTCGGTTCGCAATAAACAACTGCACCTCCCAGTCGCGAACCATTTCAACTCCCCCTCCCATTCCTCAGACGACATGTCCATCCTGGGCC
This sequence comes from Rhincodon typus, assembly GCF_021869965.1. Taxonomy (NCBI): domain Eukaryota; kingdom Metazoa; phylum Chordata; class Chondrichthyes; order Orectolobiformes; family Rhincodontidae; genus Rhincodon; species Rhincodon typus. The sequence goes on along the minus strand of NW_025968531.1, from coordinate 23,905 downwards.
TCCTGCAGTGCCACAACGATGCCACCCGAAGGTTGCAGGAACAGCAACTCATATTCCGCTTGGGAACCCTGCAGCCCAATGGTATCAATGTGGATTTCACAAGTTTCAAAATCTCCCCTCCCTCTACCGCATCCCAAAACCAGTCCAGCTCGTCCCTGCCTCCCTAACCTGTTCTTCCTCCCACCTATCCCCTCCTCCCACCTCAAGCCGCACCTCCATCTCCTACCGACTAACCTCATCCCACCCCCTTGACCTGTCCGTCCTCCCTGGACTGACCAATCTCCTCCCTAACTCCCCACCTACACTCACCTTTACTGGCCCCATCCCCGCCTCTTCGACCTGTTTGTTTCCTCTCCACCTATCCTCTCCTCTATCCATCTTCTTTCCGCCTCCCACTCTCTCCCTATTTATTTCAGAACCCCCTTCCCCTCCCCCTTTTCTGATGAAGGGTCTAGGCCCGAAACGTCAGCCTCTCTGCTCCTCGGATGCTGCTTGGCCTGCTGTGTTCATCCAGCCCTGCACCTTGTTGTCTAGATCTGAATGCAGTTGTCACCCTTAATCATCATTCGTCATTGATTAATTACAATGTAACAAAAAATATAGTGCACTCACTGATGCCAACGGGAGATTGAAGAATAGGTGATGCAGTTTGGATTTTAGCAGCCATGGTATCGGCTGACATCCAATTCTTATTAGGATAGTTTTGCACCTTTTATTCATTTCTGATACCTCCATAGCCATTCCCTTCCTGATCTCTGAATTTCCTCCAGTCTCAACCTCAGAACTGCTTTCCTCCATCTCTATACTGTCATGAACCCCCCAGTTCCTTTTCCCAATCACAACTGGCCATACTTAGATGGGCTATACTGTACTTAATTGAGGGGCTGAATAGCCTATTATGCCATGCTGTTATGTCACTTATGCCTTGTTATGTCATGTGTAATCCTCTATCTAAATCTCTCCACCCTCATATTCCTTTTTTAAGACACTGTTTACAATATAACTCTCTTTTTGGACCAAACTTCTGGTCACCTATTCCAATATCTCCTTCTTCAGCTGGTATTAGCTTTTGTCGAATTAGGTTCCTCTAAGTGTCTTGGAAATTTACTGGAGCATTAAGGCCACTGTTATAAAAGCAAGAAGCTGTAATTTTAAGTGTACCAAAAGAATGGGTGGGACTGCTGCAATGTCAATACATTCAAATAAGATTTAAGAAGTGATCTAAGTTATCCTTCTAAGCACTATGTAAACTGACGTGACACCTTCCTGGAGATTAGCATCCCTGCAGTGATAAGTATCTAGCCAGCCAATGCAAGGTTTAAATCTACATCCCAGCTTTAATGAATGAAAACAAGAAAGTGCTGGAGATCACAGCGGGTCAGGCAGCATCCATGGAGAGAAATCTAGTGCATAGAAACTGACAGTCAACCTTTCAGATTTTGACCTTTTAAGAAAAATATCTGGCAAAGAGCTACACATTCTGGCATTTTGTAGAACTGAACACGAGGGAGGCGGAGGTAAAACTATTTAAATTTGGGAGCATTGCTGTTTACATGAGAACTGCATGTGTTTTAATACTGATACTTTCAATGGAATGAATATTAGTGTTTTGGTGTTTTCACTCCATGCTAAATTCTAGTCCAATTTCACAATAAATGGTACTCCACCGAGTACAACTGGCGCAGCCATCCAGAGATCCACATGCCGTAACTTATTTTGATAAGGTGAAGAACCCCATGCAGTTTGAGTTGCACGTTGACCACTGCTACCTTCAGGAAGGGCATAGTCATATCTTTACACTCTTAAAAAACTAAGCATCAAGTCAATTTCTGAAAGAATTAATAGGAAGATTTTTTGCATTTCTGTAAATATACTGTAACTGAATGGAGAAAGGATTGCTTCTTTGGAGCAACCTGGGACATTTGATTCTATTAAAGATACTACATAAATAAAAAACATTTGTTACAAGCAACAGCTATTCAAGATTGCAATATTCATTCTTTGAAACATTAAATTTGAAATTAATTTCTACAGTCCTTTTGAAGTGTTGTTATTGTTGTAATGCAGGAAGCACAGCAGCCCTTTCGTGCTCAGCAAGATTCCACAAACAGCAATGAGACAACTGATAGATAATCTGTCCCATTTGTTTTAAAAAGTAATTGTGATTAAGGATAAATATCGGATATTCTCAGAGTAGATTCTCGTACCTTTCTTTGAAATACTGCCTTTTTAAAAAAAAAATGTCTTGTTACTCAAAAAGGCTGTTGGTGTTTTCAGTTCTATATTTCAGTTTAATATTTCATCCAAAACATGATCCCTCTGACAGAAGAACTGCAATGGGATTATCAGGCTAGAATAATGTGCCCAAGACACTGGAGATGTAAGCCAATAACCTGCAGACTCAGAGGCCAGGGTTCTACCATTAAGTCAAGGCAGAAAGTTACTATGTAATTCACGCAGGCAGAATCATTTAATTAAAAAAGAGTCAAGATATCAAACCGATAACTTTGCTGATAGATCTATGTCTCTGGCATGTACTTACTAAATGCTGTGTCATGTCAACAGCAATAGTGGTCATCTCCTCACTGTATTCACATATCATCTTCTGAATGACATTGGTGAGATCATCATTTTCAGTTTCCCGGACAATGTGGAGCAGTTCCTGCATTACTGGCCTAACCGATGGTTTTATATATTCCTTAGCTGGGGAGCAAATGTCAATATATTAGCTGCAATACCTTCTCTTTATTTCTCAACTTCCTTTCACTTGCCACAAATCTATGGTGCACTTCAATTAGGCTGACTGAGTTTTTGCAATTCTCTATATCCTCAACGGACACTGCATTATGGGACAGAAAATGACAATTTGGAGAGGAAGTTTCCCTGTCTCCAGTTAATCATGTATTTTGTTTTGCTCTACAGTAATGCAACCTCAGCTGAAAACACTACTGACTTGTGGTTTGGGTTTGTGGTCAAGAACAGTGAGATTCCAAATCTTACTCATATGAACAGTAGCTAGTTTATGATCGACTATCAAACTCGACCATCAAACAGGCATGTTTCCAAATAAGAGCTTGCAATGCAGCAAGCGTTCTGAGGTCGAAATTAGATTCGTACTATTCATACTAGCTCCTTTCAAATAAGAGGTATAATACCAATGAATTGAAATATCCTTGTTCAAGAGAACCTGTAATATCGACACATCTATTCAGTTTTCCATCCAGCCAACTGTTTTCCTAGCCTGTACACTAAAAGGTGAAAACTGTTCCAACTCCTCCCACAATAAATGGGTCTAAGTGTACTGATTGTACTTTTCTATGATTCAACTCTCAATTATCTTATGGAAGCACCAGTATGAAACCTAGAGTCAATCCAGTCAGATCATAGTTCTTTAGACCATTCAATTCTAATTTGACAAACGCAACAGCAGAGGAAACATCACATCTTAGTGCAGCTAGCAATAAGAGAAGACAAAAAAAAATCACAGGCCTTTATGTAACTATTAACTGTCTGCTGATTCTAATAGAGTCATAACAATGACCACCTCCCACTGTGCAAGTATTCTGCAAATTGATTAATAGACACTGTGGGTCATCTTAAACTTCGACAACAGTCATCAACAACTATTTCCATCAAAACATTTCTATACTGGTTCGGTAATATTGCTAAACTATCATAACATAAGATACAAACAATTTTTACACAGTTAACCGGAAATAAGCTAAATTAAGAAAAGTTCTAGGATCAATTTTTATTGAACAATTAAAAACATAAAACAGAAGGATAACTATTTGCTTGAATCCAAATATTTGGTAAAGAATTGGACATACTTATCATCTGTGCCAAACAGGTAATGGTACAAACCCACGCAAATTGTAATAATGATAGGTAATGTTTCAGTGCAAGACCTCTCTTTGACTCACCTTGATCTTGGTTACTAATAAGCGTCTGCAAAGCAATGGCAGCTTCTACTTTGACTGGCATTTCTTTATCTTCAATTAAACTCTTCTTTGTCAACTCAACAGCATTTCTCAAGTTAAGATCATTTGTGAACTTTAGATTGCAAAATGAATGAAGAACCCAACAGGCCTGGAAACAAAGTCAGATGTAAGTAATATATTCAGTTCTATTTGAAACCAGTGACCTTATATTATAAAAGAACATGGTTGCAACAATTTAATTTTGTTAATTTCTGGGCAATTGCACATATGCCAGTCCATGTGGCTGAACAAAGATCTGACTGTGGAGATTGGAATATTTCAGTAGTATACAATGGTAGCTGCACTGTTTCAAAACAGACTTGGGAATAATATGGTTCCTTCAATTGTCTCACACATAGTTTGTCAAAGTCAAGGATCAGGAAGATGAAATGCTGTTTTACAGTTAAGCTTTTCACAGCTATTTGGCTGGCGATGCGTCTTCAACTCATCAGCAATGAATTGCTGCATTTAAGTGAGTGATAAACATTTTCATATATTCTTTCAGTTTCCAGAATTTAAAAAACACTGAGATACATATTGCAACAAAGTGGAGATCGAGGAATTTGACAGGAAAGGTTGAACTTTAATGCAAATTCAAGCATTCAAACTGGCATTTCAGATCATGCTAATTCAAACCAAATGTTACAACGTTGAAATCTAAAATGCAGATCATATCAACAATTTGCAATTATATGGAGGGATTTTTTCTGGTGTTGGAGTGTCAGCATAGAAGATGCGCATGGTTCCTATCAAACAGGAATCAGACGATCTTGCCTGGTATTGCCAGTTTTCAAAATGGCAACATTTATTATTGGAGCATTTCCTTCTACAAAGATAGCCCTGAAGTATGACAGACCGAACTGTTTGCTGCTAACTAACAATTTTTACTACTGTATCTTTAACTACAAAAGGCAAAAAAACTATGTGGGTTATTCCAACAATGTAAATTCCATACAAAAAGAAACAAATATATCCATGGATATGGAGATGTAAGAAGATTAATTTAAAACAGCTAATTTTAAATTTAGTTTTAAGGTTATCAGATAGGCCTCAGATTGGAATACAAAAATTAATTCCTGCAAAATATTAAAGAACTGTGCAGTGATTGAATCTTTTTGCATTTCTGCAGTTTAATTGTGAACAAGACTTGGGAAAAGGATTGTTTTAAAAAATCAACTGCTGTTTGTTCAAGCAGTGAGGAAAAGTCTAGTTTCAGATGAGCTGCAGCCAAGGGGCATGTACAAACGAAGATTAGGCGACATCCTACCTGCCAAGAACTATATGATGTGTCTTGAACACAATCCAATAAATTCATGCTCAATAATACTGAGTGCATCTTTTATTCCAGAGGTATGAAGTAACATAATTTAAATTTCCCATGCTAACATGATGGGACATGAATGTGCATCTCCAGCGTATTAACCATACCACTGGATTTCTAGTCTAGTTATAGAATCATAAAGTCATACTGCATGGAATCAACTTCGGTCCAACTCGTCATGCCGACCAAGTTTCCCAAACTAACCTAGTCCCATTTGCCCACGTTTGGCTCATATCCCTCTTTCCTATCCATCTAACTGTCCAAATATCTTTTAAATGTTGTAACTGTACCCGCATCTATCACTTCCTCTGGCATGTTATTCCACATACGAACCACCTTCTGTGAAAAAGTTGCTGCTCAAGTCCCTTTTACATCTTTCCCCTCACCTTAAAAACATGCCCTCTAGTTTTGAACTCCACTATGCTAGGGAAAAGACCTTTGCTATTCACCTTATCCATTCCCCTCATGATTTTATAAGCCTCTATAGATCACTACTATACTATAATTCCTGGCACACCACTGGTCACATGAATTTATTCATCCAGTGAGGAAGAATAGATGTTCTCTTAATTACGATACCACGATTTGGGAAGATTTCTGTTCAGTACTTCTGGGCAAACAAATAAACAGTTTAATTACAATCTTGTTACAGTAAGTAACCTGCAGTTATGTTTTCTTAACAGGACCGAACATCATTTTCGAATATAAGAGTTAGAAGCAGGAGTCGGCCACTTGGTGCCTTAAGCCTACACTGCTATTCAATATGATCTTGGCTAACTGGATTACTCTACATTTCCCCCAGCTTTCAGAAACCTTTCATTCCCTTGCTGAACAAGAAATTACCTACCTCTGCCATAAAAATATTCCAAGATCTAGTTCTACTATCTTTTGAGGAAGAGAGTTCCAAAGATTTATGACCCACTGTAAGAAAAGCATTTCTCCTTACTTCAGTCTTAAAAGGGTAATGCCTTACTTCGAAAAGATGACCTTTAGTTCTAGATTCCCCACAACAGAAAATATCCTTCCCATATCTACCCTGTCAAGATGACTCAAGGAGCGTCTTACTATTCAAAATAATTTTTTTTGTTCACTCATAGGATGTACGTGTCTCTGGCTAGGCCAGCATTTATTGCCCATTCCTAATTGCCCAAAGGGCAGTTAAGAATCAACCAGAGATAGTAGGAACTGCAGATGCTGGAGAATCCGAGACAACAAGGTGCAGAGCTGGATGAACACAGCAGGCCAAGCAGCATCACAGGAGCAGAAAGGCTGACGTTTCCGGCCTAGACCCTTCATCAGAAATGGGGGAGGGGAAGGGGGTTCTGAAATAAATAGGAAGAGAGGGGGAGGCGGATAGAAGATGGATAGAGGAGAAGATAGGTGGAGAGGAAACAGACAGGTCGAAGACGCGGGGATGGAGCCAGTTAAGGTGAGTGTAGGTGGGGAGTTAGGGAGGGGATAGGTCAGTCCAGGGAGGACAGACAGGTCAAGGGGGTGGGATGAGGTTAGTAGGTAGGAGATGGGGGTGCGGCTTGAGGTGGGAGGAGGGGATAGGTGGGAAGAAGAACAGGTTAGGGAGGCGGGGACGAGCTGGGCTGGTTTTGGGATGCGGTAGGGGGAGGGGAGAATTTGAAGCTTGTGAAATTCACATTGATACCATTGGGCTGCAGGGTTCCCAAGCGGAATATGAGTTGCTGTTCCTGCAACCTTCGGATGGCATCGTTGTGGCACTGCAGGAGGCCCAGGATGGACATGTCGTCTGAGGAATGGGAGGGGGAGTTGAAATGGTTCGCGACTGGGAGGTGCAGTTGTTTACTGCGAACCGAGCGTAGGTGTTCTGCAAAGCAGTCCCCGAGCCTCCGCTTGGTTTCCCCGATGTAGAGGAGGCCACACCGGGTACAGCGGATGCAGTATACCACATTGGCAGATGTGCAAGTGAACATCTGCTTGATGTGGAAAGTCTTCTTGGGGCCTGGGATGGGGGTGAGGGAGGAGGTATGTTCCTCTCACTTCCTACAGTAACTTCTCTTTCAATTCCTCCCACTTCCTACAGACAAAGGGGGTGGCCATGGGTACCCACATGGGCCCAAGCTATGCCTGTCTCTTTGTAGGTTACGTGGAACAATCCCTCTTCCATACCTACACTGGCCCTAAACCCCATCTCTTCCTCCATTACATTGATGACTGTATCAGCACCGCCTCGTGCTCCCACGAGGAGCTCGAACAGTTCATCCACTTCACCAACACCTTCCACCCCAACCTTAAGTTCACCTGGACCATCTCTAATACCTCTCTCTCCTTCCTGGACCTCTCTGTCTCCATCTCGGGCAGCCACCTAGAAACCGATATCCATTTCAAGCCCACCGACTCCCACAGCTACCTAGAATACATCTCCCACCAACCTTCCTGCAAAAATGCCATCCCCTATTCCCAATTCCTTTGCCTCCGCCGCATCTGCTCCCAGGATGAGGCATTCCACTCCCATACATCTCAGATGTCCTCGTTTTTCAAGGACCGCAACTTCCCCCTCT
>NW_025968531.1:0-15973 GCF_021869965.1 Rhincodon typus | reverse complement strand
TCCCTCCAAAACAACCTCAGTGGATCTCTCTCCCACTGCAACTCTCTCGTAATCTCTTCGGCCTTGAAACTGCTCGACCACGTCCTGAAGCAAACCAGGTACTCCAGCCACATCACCTTTCTTAGTACCTGCCTGCAGAACCAGGCATTTCTGAAGAAGGGTCTAGGCCCGAAACGTCAGCCTTCCTGCTCCTCTGATGCTGCTTTGCTTGCTGTGTTCATCTAGCTCTACACCCTGTCATCTCAGATTCTCCAGCATCTGCAGTTCCTGCTATCTCTGCGAGTTTGATTAGACAGGCTGTGGACAATATTTGTTCACTAGTATATTAAAATGGTTTCAGACAGGAACCGTCCAACTTTTATCAAGGTATTTTCTATTTTGCAATGTGCACAACGTGAAACAAGTCCTCCTGGCTCAGAAGTAGGGTCAGTATGTTGGAAGAAGGCTTTAAACTTACTGGTTGAGTTAAGGAATTTTTAATCAACTTGTTAGGGATATTATGACACATCTCTGGAGCTGCTAGGATTTAAGTCTTGGCCTTCTGACTCAGGGATACAGGCACTACAACTACACCACAATAACCTCCACTGGTCGAGTCAATTTCTTCTATTAGCCTATTTCTCTCATCAACTTGCTCAGAGATGTTATTGTACATGTTTGGAGCAGGTGAGACTTGAACCCAGGCCTCCAATGTCCAGGGTTGGAACACTACCGTCGCACCACAAGACGGCACTGGTTGAGTCAACCTATTTTGCTAATCAACCTATTCAGAGATGTTGTTACACATCTCTGGAGCAGGTGGGACTTGAACCCGGGTCTCCTGGTCCATGGGTAGGAACGCTACTACTGGATCACAAGAGTGCACTGGTTGAGTTAAATCTAAGTACACACACCACTTTCAACTAGCTATAAATTAAACCGTTAACATTCCAACAGCTTAACTAACCACACAGGCTAGCAACTCAAAGCCTCTAGCTCTAACTTCCAAACCTCAAGTTAATACAATGATTAACTATCAATTGGAAATCTTACTCCTACTAGCTGGAAATCTAGAATGAAGACAGAGCACCCACTACTCAAGAAATCAATAGTAGCTGTGAAAAAGAAAAATAGGTCACTGTATCGAATGAAACCCTTCTGCAAAACTAGAAAACAAAAGTGCTACTGCAGCTACCATATCCTGACCAGCGCAACCCTCCATGATATCACTGGATCATCAATTTTAGCCTTCTGTACCCTGGTTTTCTTCTTCCAACTATTGATGGCCAAGTTCCTTATCCAAGGTAGCTGGGCCCAAAAACTCTGAAATTTTCTCATTAAAAATCTCTGCCTCCCTCTCCTTCCTTATGACACGATTGAAAACCTACTAGCTTTAGGCCCGCTGTCTTAATATCTCAAGTGCCTCAATGTCAAACTCTGCCTGGTAAACTCTTATGCAGCACTGTGAGACACTCTGCTGCCTTAAAGGTGCAACATAAATTCAAGCCATTACATTGGGGAGAAGAAAGGTGAGGTCAAATATTTAATATCATCCATAAATTACTGGTTCTTTCCTTAAGCAGATTGCTGGTCAGGTGGCTCAAGTACATGTTTCTTGCAAACACTCTTTCTGTCAACATTCTAAAATGTTAATTCTACAGATGCTGACAAATGTTGTTACATTTTTTACAGAATTCAGAAGCCATATGAACTATTTATTTCCCCTCAAAGTGGAGGAAACAGGACAACAACGATCATTAGTTGGAGCTACTCATCACAAAATCAATCATACAGTGAGTGACCTTACCCGAGCTCGGAGATAGCCTAGATTCGAGTTAAAGAGTGTAAATACATAATTCTGAAGCATCAATTCCATTTGGCCCTTGTACATGTTTTTCTGTTGGTATAAACAGAAATTAAGCATTAGTTCAGTAGACGAAGCAAGAAGAAAATAAAATGCACAATATGGGGAGGTAACTGTCAAAATAATATTAAAATAAGCTAGATGTGCTTGGAACGGTGAGCTAGATAGTGCCTTTTTCTTTATTCATGGGACATGGGTGTCACCAATAAGGCAAGCATCTGATGACCATCCCTTGCATTCTTCAATCACTTTAGTATATTTGGGAACATACAGAGTGCTATTAGGTAGGGAGTTAAAGGATTTTGACCCGGTGACACTGAAACAATCAAAGTATAGTTCTGGATCAGGATACTGTGCAGTTTGGAGGAGACCGTCCAGATGGTGGCAATCCCATGTACCTGCTATCTTTGTCCTTGTAAGTGTTCATAGAGCCATCACAGAATCCTTACAGTGTGGAAACAGGCCCTTTGGCCCAACAAGTTCACACCGACCCACAGTGCATCCCACCGAGACCCATTCCCCTATAACCCTCCTAATCTACACATCCCTGAACATTAAGGGCAATTTAGCATGGCCAATCCACCCCAACCTGCACATTTTTGGACTGTGGGAGGAAACCAGAGCACCCGGAGAAAACTCACGCAGACACGGGGAGAATGTGCAAACTCCATACAGACAGTCACCCAAGGGTGGAATCGAACCTGGATCCTTGGCGCCGTGAGGCAGCAGTGCTAACCACTGAGCCACTGTGCTGCCCACTTGAGCCACCATGCTGCCCACTGGTAGAGGTCATGGGTTTAGGAGGTGCTACTGAAAAAGACTTGGTGAATTGTAAAGGTGCATCTTGCAGATGGCACATACATCAGCCATGATGTGTCTGCGTTTAGGTGAATGAGGTACTGATCAAGTGAGTATACTACCCTGGATGCACTGAGCTTCTTAAGTGTTGTTGGAGCTGCACATACCCAGCCAAGTGGAGAGTATTCCATCATATACCTGATTTGTGCTTTGAAGATGATGGAAAAGCTTTGAAAGGTCATGAGGCAAATGGCTCACTGCAGAATTTCCAGCCTCTGACCTGCTTTTGTCGCCATAACATTTATATGGCTATTCAGCTAAATTCTTGACAATGGCAAATCCCAGGATGTTGATGTGGAGGGAATTTGGTGACAGGAATTCCATTGCAAAGCAACAAAAGGTGGTTAGACTTTCTCTTCTTGAGTTGACCAAAACCTAGTATTTAGGTGATTCAAGGATTACTTATAACTTTATTATCCAAGCTTGAATGTTGTTCAAGTCTTGCTGCATGCACGCATGGACTGTTTCAATATCTGAGGCTTTGTGGATGTCCTGCAGCTGATGTGATTAGTTTCCCACAACCATTTTCCTTCATGCTAAATCTGATTCTGGTCTGTGCAGAACTTTCCCAGATTCTGAATGACTTCAATTTCATTGAGGCTCTTTGACCTCAAACATCTGTAATGTGGGTTCAAAACCAACTCAGTTGAGGGCCTGGAAATTTTTGTTGGCTTGAAAAGGTTCTACCTGATATGATCCCACATGGCAAAGTTAACTCCAATATACATTAGTGTGGTGGAAACACAGTTTCTTTTATGGGAGATGTGTGCAGAAGGAAGTGCTCGACCAAATTTGAGGCTGAAACAAGAACTGCAGGGCACAGTGTAAGATTTTTTTTACATAGCGAACAGTGTTGTTCTTAGTCTTTGCTGCTTGATGTTAATCATGTTCAAATGTTATGTTTGAAATGTAAAAAGTGCAGTTCAGGTCAAAGTAGAATTTGTACTAAGGGAAGCAGTATCCTTTCTGAATTTAAGATGTCTTTATTGTTTTGTCAAGATCCACTGGTGACCTTTAGTGACAGGATATTACCAATACATGTGCTTGTCCAAAACAGGTCTGCTCTTTCAGAAATGTAAAACTATAGAGATGAAAAAGTACCCATTTTCTATTGTGGGCCATGAGGATTTATAAACTCATAGAATGTTAAGTACACTTATTGTGGTTGAGCTATGTGCTGGATGTGTCTGGCATTTCTTGATACTCCACATTCAGATTCTACTTCAGAGCAAGTATTAGCAATTTTTGAAAACAGATTATCTACGTTTTCCTTCCTCCCTTTTTTGTCTGAAAATGCTTACTTTTATGAGGGAGCCCTCAGCAGAATGATGAATCCACTTGCATGAACCTAGACAATGAATGCCATCAAGCTATTCTCAGAGACAAGAGCAGCAAAGACCAGTCCAATCTGTTCAAAATGTAAGCATGTCCTCTGCAGACGTCATTAAAATCGTGCAAATCAAATGATGGATATTCAGCCTATTGTGCCTCTGTCAACTCTGAAAGAGTTATCCATTAGTCCAATTCCCAGATCCCTCTTCAGATCCTTGCAAAGTGCTGGATTTCTCCTCCCCAATTGCGGAGCCCAACTATTTCCCAGCAAAAATCACCTAACACAGCACAGACTAGACTTCAAATGTACAAGCTTCTGATTCCTTCAGCTCAGCTTTATACTGACAAAACTATCCAGGTGAGATTGACACAAATATCTTTATTCATCAACCTACTTTCAGCAGAATATCTGCCAGGGAACCGATTACATGCAGTGCTCCATCCTTCTTGCGAGGATCACCACTTGGGTCTGTCAAGATCTGGTAACAAAAGCTCATCATCTTTGGCAAAACCTACAAAAGTCAAGTCAGTTCAAAGTGACAAAACAGTGGAATTAGGATGAATGATTTTAAAAAGAAAGTTCGCAATACAGACAATTAAATATTTCAAGTTAATGTTTACTGTTTTCAACTAATTTATAGAGGGATCTACATTAGTCAAGACGGGAAATAACTGGGCATTGAACTTGAAACTTGTATCAGGCTTTAGGGTCTGGTCAGTCATACAGCATGAAAACAGACCCTTTGGCCCAACCTATCTAGGTTTCCTAAACTGAACTCGTTCTATTCACCTGCATTTGGCCCATATCCCTTGAAACTTTTCGAATCCATGCACCTGTCCAAATGCCTTTGAAATGTTGTAATTGTACTCACTTCCACCACTTCCTCTGGCAGCTCGTTTCATACATGCGCCACCCTCTGTATGAAAAACTTGCACCACAGGTCCCTTTTAAATCTTTCCCCTCTCACCTTAAACATATTCCCTCTACTTTTGGCCTCCCCTACTCTAGGGAAAAGACCTTGGCTATTCACCTGATCTATGCTCCTCATGATTTTATAAACCTCCATAAGGTCACTCTTCAGTTTCCTTTGCTCCAGCGAAGTCCCAGCCTAATAACTCAAATCTTTCAGTCTTGGTGACATCCTTGTAAATCTTTTTTACACCCTTTCCAGTTTAATAACATCCTTCCGATAGCAGGACGACCAAAACTGTTCGCAGTACTCCAAATGTGGCCTTAATGTCTTGTACAGCCATTACATGACAGAGCAAGCTCCTGTATTCAATGCTCTGACCGATGAAGGCAAGCATGCTGAATGTCTTCTTCACCACTGTATGCCTGTGATGCCACTTTCAAGGAACTATGTCCCTGAACTCCTAGATCCCTCTGTTCAATAACACTCCCCAGAGCCCATTAACTGTCTGAGTCCTGCCTGGTTTGTCTTATCAAATGCAACATCTTCTTCACTATCCACTATACCACCAATTTTGGTGTCATCAGCAAACTTACTAACCATGCCTCCTATATTCTCATCCAAATAGTTTATATAAATGATGGAAAACAGTGGATCCAGCACCGATCCTTGTGGCACAACGCTGGTCAGAAGCCTCCAACTCTACCACGATCCTCTGTCTCTTACTGTCAAGCCAATTTTGTTTCCAACGGGTTAGCTCTCCCTGGATCCCACGTGCTCCAATTTTACTAACCAGTATACCATGCAGAACCTTGTCGAAGGCCTTGCTAAAGTCCATGTAGACAACGTCTACTGCTCTGCCTTCATTTATCTTCTTGATCACCTCTTCAAAAAACTCATTCAAGCTCGTCATACAGGATTCCCATGCACAAAGCCGTGCTGAGTATCCCTAATCAGTCTTTGCCTTTCCAAATGCATGTAGATCCTGTCTCTCAGAATCCCTCCAACAATTTACCCACCGCTAATGTAGGGGTCACCAGTATGTAGTTCCCTGGTTTTTCCTTGCAACCTTTCTTAAATAATGGCACAACAATTTCCTACCTCCAGTCTTCCAGCACCTCACCCGTGGCTATCGATGATACAAATATCTCTGTTAGGGGCCCGCAATTTCTTCCCTAGTTTCCCACAATGTCCTGGGATACACTTGATCAGGTTCTGGGGATTTATCTACCTTTATGCCTTTTAAGACCTCCAGTACCTTCACTTCTGTAAGGTAGACTCTTTTTAAATCATCATTATTTAATTCCCCAAGTTCCCTAGCTTCCATGTCTTTCTCCACAGCAAATACTGACGCAAAAGTGATTCAACGATCTCCTTTGGTTCCACCCATAGACAGCCTTGTTGATCATTAAGGGGCCCCATTCTCTCCCTAGTTTGCTCTTTTGCCCTTAATATACTTGTAGAATCTATTGAGATTATCCTTAACCTTATCTGCCAAAGGTATCTCATGTCCCCTTTTTGACCTCCTGACTTCTCTCTTAAGTGTACTCCTACACTGGCTACACTCCTCAATGGATTCACCTGGTCCCAGCCGTCTAAGCTTGGCATATGCCTCCTCCTTTTTCTTGACCAGAGCCTCAATATGTCTAGTCATCCAGTGTTCCCTACTCCTGGCAGCTTTGCCCTTCATACTCGAAGGAACATGCTGTCCTTGAATTCTCGGTATCTCACTTTTGAAAGCCTTCCAATTGACAGACACCCCCTTGCCTGCCAACAGCCTCCCCCAACCAACTTTTAAAATTTCGTCGCTCATGCCATCAAAATTGGCCTTTGCCCCAATTTAGCCCTTTAACTTGTGGATCAGATCTATTCTTTTCCATAACTATTTTAAAATTAATAGAATTATGGTCACTAGTCCCAAAGTGCACCCCCACTTGCCCTGCCTTACTTCCCAAGACGAGGTCGAGTTATACCCCTTCTCTAGTAGGGCCATCTATATATTGATTGAAAAAGTTTTCTTGAACACACTTAACAGATTCCTTCCCATCCAAGCCCTTAACACCATGGCAGTCCCAGTCTATGCTTGGAAAGTTAAAATCCCCTATTTGGACCCTGTTATTCTTACAACTATCTGCAATCTCCCTTCATATTTGGTCCTCAATTTTCTGCTGACCATTGAGGGGCCTGTAATGCAATCCCATCAAAATGATCACCACCTTCTTATTTCTCAGTTCCACCCATAAAGCTTCACTGAACGATCCCCCAGGAATATCCTAAGTACTGCTGTGATGTTTTCCCTAATCAAAAACACCACTCCCCTCCTCTCGTGCCTCCCCTTCTACGCTTCCTACAGCATCTATACCGCGGAACATTGAGCTGCCAAACCTGTCTCTGCCTCAGCCTTGTTTCTGCAATAGCTATGATATCTCAGTCTGGTGCAGTTGATCTGTAAGCATTACACAACATTTCCTTGTCAGCAGCATGCAAAAACTTGATACTTGCTTCAGGAGGTACAATCCCTCTTCTCCACAGAGAAGGATTTCCTCCAACAGTCCAGAGCCAGCAAATTTGGTACAGCAAACTCATAGATAGCCTGTGCTCAATCTTTTACCATGCCTCTCTGTGCCCACCACATGGTGACAGGAAAGTCTGCTCCAGAACTGGCTTTTACGTGTGAAGCACTTGACCTCCACTCCATATGCAACAGACCCCAGGCCACAGGATCACAAATAAAATTCTAAGGCACAGCAAGTTGATGAAACAATTCGTCACCGAGGTTTTGATGCATTGATAAATTATTTTAAAAAGGTTCTTAAAATCTTGTATATTGTGACACAAGTTCCAGATGGAATGAAGATGATGGGAAGATGATTTCTTCATCAACCCTGGGATTGATTTTGAATACACATTTCTGTGCAACATTCCTCCACTCATTGTATTTTACTGGAGAATTCATCACACTTATTTAAGGAATCTTTGCTGCCGTTCTGGTCACGAGTTGTGTTTGTAGTTCTTGAAGGGTTTGCTTAAAGAATCTCTTTGCTAACAAAATCAGCTGTTTTTAGTAGTGCATCGCTTAAATTGTTGAGTTTGCTGAATAAACAGATTTTGTTGCACTAACTCTCTCTTCACCTCCAACTACTTCCACCAATATTGTGAGGTCAAGGCTCAATTCTTGTTTTAAAAAGAAAGGTGAGTCAGATATCGCTGTAGTCGCATCATTCTGATTGTATCTCAACCGTGCTCACTATTATTAATTTGGAGAAAGCCCTACAAGTTGTGATCCTCCTCAAATTTATACCACTCGGCTGTTAACAATGCCAAAACTGTAAAAAGCATCTTCTTGCTGTGAGGCTCCTCTTTCAACTTAATACCTAATGGGAAATTGGTGTTTTTGACATTACTACCAATTATCTGAACCTCAGGTCTTTCAAGTTGGTAATTAATGTTGTAAAGGACTTGATTAATGGTGTGGTTTATGGTCCTGACATAATCATCAACCTGGAGGCCCAGCCACTGCAGCAATGGTACTAACTTACATAAAATAGCCAAAAGTCGTGTACAACTTTCCAGACCTCAAAGCCAATGTTGTTTTCAGCATCAGAAGGGTGCTAAAAGCTTCAAGCTGCAGTTCAAGGACATTATAGTTTAACAGTTACAGAACTGAATCCCATTTGACACAGAAGTGGTATCTCACCTCCTTTCTTTTCTTTGCAGCAGTGTAAAGGAAGTTCTGGGCTGCAATGGTTGGAGAGACATGGTCCTCGAATACATCTGAAAAATATTTCAACAATCTACAAATAAATGCAACTGCATTTTTCACATACACTAATAAACAACGACCATTGCACTGCCTAAAGTGATACATGCAGCAACTACAGCTGATTTTAATTATGTTGATTTCACAATTGAATAAAATTATTTTTTGGCTGAGACAATATAGAGGAAATAGAAATCATTGTCAGGTTCTCTCTGCTTTTAGAAATATACTAGAAAATCGATAGCACAATCAAATCCAAGGATATTTGTGCAGACCTTACCAAATTTCATTCGAATGTATTCGTACGGATCCTCCTGCCATAGCTCCTCATCTTCATCTTTGTAACACATCAACGGGAAGGCTACTTCTTCAGAAATGCTCTGTATCAATAAGGGTTTGTTCAGGGTAGGATAGCAGGGGTTGGGAGGGCAGGAAGGAGTGCAAACGATAGTGGTACATGGGGAGCAAGAACGTCAGAAAAAAGTAACAGCTTCAGACACTTGTATTCATTTATCCAAATTCCTTAATCCAAAATTATCCAGTAGAATATGGTCTGCAAATAGTAATAAAATAGGGAATAGATTGATGAAGAAAACACACAAGAACAGAGCAGTACATCATTTCTGTCCTATTTTGCTAGCATCATAAATGATCATTCTCATGCTGTAAAGGAACTGTAATGCAACAAGCTTCATCACTTTAGTACAATAATCCAATGAGAATGGAACAATTAAAACGTGTTTATGAAGAAATACCAAGGTCCAACCATGATATTCCTGTGATGCAACTGCATAACCAGAGGATTCCATTAGCCCTCTCATCAATCCTTCACCTAAGCATTTCACTCACTTTGTCTAACCTCTAATCCTCTGGGTCCACTCAAGCTCGGCTCCTTTTGTCAAATATATTGCTGGTTCCCACTTGACCTAAGTATTAAAGCTTCCTTCCCTTCCATTCCAACGCCGATTGTGTGAACACCAAGCCAGCCCTAGTTCATCACTCCTGTGCATTCAAAGAAGCAGCACAGTGGAGTCCATAATCTGGTCACAAACAATCCCAGCTGTTGTGACACAGGGATAGCAAGCCAAATTAAATCAGCCTCACAATCACCAAACTCACAACACAGTGAAATAGCACACTCAAAATTGCTCAATTATCGCTAACCAGACTTTACAAATAATAGATCCTAGACACCAAGATTATAACTTAAATGAAAAGTAATAAGTTGTTATTGTTCACAATATATTCATGTTGTTCATTTAAGTCCAATATTCCTGTCTGAGCCTAGGAAACAACAGAATTGCTTTTGAGTTCCTGTCAACACCACTCTTGCAAGCATCTACCAGGAAGAATTCAGGATGACTGACAGCATCCCTGTTTAAGAAGGGCAGGAGGCAGAAGATGGGAAATTATAGCTGGTTAGCCTGACCTCAGACATTGGTAAGATTTTGGAGTCTATTATTGAGGATGAGACTGAGGAGTACTGAAAGTGCATGGTAAAGGCCTAGTGGTATTATCACCAGACTATTAATCCGGAAACCCAGCTAATATTTTGAGGACCCAGGTTCGAATTCCAGAATTTGAATTTAATAAAAAATATTTGGAATTAAGAATTTACTATGAAACCACTGTTGATTGTCCAAAAAAAAACTCTATCTGACTCACTTATGTCCTTCAAGGAAGGAAATCTGCTATCCTCACCTGATCTGGCCTACATGTGACTCCAGACCCACAGCAGTGTGGTTGACTCTTAAATGCCCTCTGAACAATTAGGAATGGGCAATGAATGTTGGCCTAGCCCGCAATGCCCACATCCTGTGAAAGAATTTAAAGAAAAATAGGGCTGAATCAGCATGGCTTCATGAAGGATAAGTCATGCCTGATATATCTGTTAGAATTCTTTGAGAGGTAATGAACAAGTTTGACAAAGTAGAGCCAGTGGACGTGATCTATTTGAATTTCCACAAGTTGCTGCACAGAAAGTTGTTAAATAAGATGAGCCCATAGTGTTAGCGACAGGTACTGGCATGGATAGAGGATTGGCTGACTGGCAGAAGGCAGAGAGTTTTTCAGGATGGCAGCTGGTGACTAGGGGAATTTCGGAGGGGTCAGTGTTGGGACCACAACTATTCACGTATATATTAACAATCTGCACAAGGGAAGTGATGGCATTGTTACTAAATTTGCAGATGACAAAAAATAGTTGGAGGGACAATACTTTTGAGGAACCAGGGAAGCTGTAGAAGGACTTGAACAGGCTAGGAGAGTGGGCAAAGAGGTGATAGATGGAATACAATGTGAGCAAGTGTGAGGTTATGCACTTTGGTGTGAAGAATAGAGGCATAGACCATTTTCTAAATGGGAAAACGCTTCAGAAATCTGAAGCACAAAAGGGACTTCGGAGTCTAGTTCAGGATTCACTTAAGGTTAACATGCAGGCTCAGGTGGCAGTTCGGAAGTCAAATGTAATGTTAAAATTCATTTCAAGGGGACTAGAATACAATAACAAAGATGGGGAGAAGATGGCCCAGTGAAATTATCACTGGACATTTAATCCAGGAGACCCAAATAATGTCCTGGGAACCCGGGTTTGAATCCTGCCATGGCAGATGGTAGAACTTGAATTCAATGAAAACCTGGAATTATGAGTCTGACCATGAATCCATTGTTGATCGTCGGAAAAACCCATCTTGTTCACTAATGTTGGGAGTGGAAACTGCCATCCTCACCCGGTCTGACCTACATGTGGTTCCAGTCCCACAGCAACGTAGTGACTCTTAACTGCCCTCTGGGCAATTAGGAATGGGCAATAAATGCTGGCATAGCCAGCGATGCCCTCAGCCTGTGAATGCATAGAACAATAAAATGTACTGTTTAGGGTATATCAGACTCTGGTCTGACCACATTTGGAATATTGTGAGCAGTTTTGGGCTCTGTATCAAAGGAAGGATGTGCTGGCCTTGGAGGGAGTCCAGAGGAGCCTCACAAGAACGATCCCAGGAATGAAAGGCTTGTCATATGAGGAGCTGTGTCTGTCCTAGATAGAGTTTCGAAGGATGAAGGGGATCTCATTTAAGCTTACAGAACACTGACAAGCCTGGATAAATTGGTCATAGAGAAGAGACTAGGACTTGAGGGTACAGCCTCAGAGTGAAGGGCCAACCAGAGCGGAGATGAGGAGGAATTTCTTCAGCCAAAGCATGGTGAATCTGTGGAACTGATTGCTTCAAAAGGCTGTGGAGGCCAACTCATTGAGTGTCTTTAAGGCAGAGATTCTTGATTGGTATGGGGATCAAGGCAGGAAAATGGAGTTGGGAAACACATCAGTCAAAGTTGAATGGTGGAGCAGACTCGTTTGGCTAAATGGCCTAATTCTGCTCCTATATGTTGTATCTTATGGTCTGCAAGGCACCAGGTTCCGTACAGAGAGAATAAGCAGCTGAGTTATACCAGTAGTTTAATATCTGGTGTATTAAGTACTGATCAACAGTGAAGTTTGTTAGGTCAACATATCAGGAATAACTTGTGAGTGGCAGCATCCCTACCTCTGGGCCAGAAGGTCTGGATGCAAGTCACACCTGCTCCAAAGATACGATACATGTTTCAACTGGTTGATCAAAAATGTCTAAAACTGACCGGAACAACCTGCGGGTTTGGTGAATTCAGTTTAAGCATCATATCCACATGATTTCCCCTCATTAATTTCCTGCCATGTAAAGGTTACTTTAACCAATTGGGTTACGTAAAAGCCAAACAATTTTCATGGCTTATCTGTAGTTCAAAGAGAAGTTCAAATATATGAAAAGCTAGGCTACTTAACCAGAACATAACAAGCTCAATTTCCAATCTGATTTGTATCAGCTGATGTTAAATGGGGGTTCATCAAACCTTTAGCTGTCTTGGCCCTACATTCGAGAATCTCTTCCATAAAACCTTTCCTTCTCTCTCCACTCCTTTAAAACATAAAGCTTGACCAAGTATTTGGCTGCCTGCCCTAGTATTTTGTATTGTTCAATGTCAAATTTTATCTGATAACATTCCACTACTGCATTAAAAAGAAGTGTTATATAAACTCAAGTTGTTGAAGTGGAAGAGGTGAAACTGTAACAAGCCCAAGTGCACCTAGGCCAATGGAGAAAAAGAAAAATCTAAATTTGAGAGAAATACCCCAAAGGCAAAGGGACCAGATTTTCAGTAATGGTTGTCTCTTTCTTTACCAGCAAGTAACAACATTCAGATGTAACAAAATTAATAGCAAGCACAGACACAAGGCTCAAAATGTTGCTCACCTGAATGTGTGGCTTCATTTGTTTCCATGTGAGAGAGTGGTTGACACCTTGATTCAGGTAATTAAGGACTTGCTGCAGTACACGAGGTGCAACATACTGTTTCTGTCGGTACTGATCTACCAGCTTGAGTAGCACCTAGGACAAGAGAACATCACCGTTGAAGCACACCTCCCTACTAGACATAGGGCAAGCCAACATAGATGTCTTGCTTTCACCTTCACCAGAAACTCAGGCTTGGGTGATTGCTGAATTTTAAGCTTACTGTATGTACGGGTTTTCACATTTGAAATCTGAGATTTTGTTTTTGTTTAAAAAAAAAAAGCTACTCCTACCGGTGTCAAAAAATTACATAACTTTTTTTCTTCACTGGAAGCAAAACTAATTCCATACCAATTGAATTCAACCGATAACAGTTAATACTCATTACCTCAAATTTTGAGCAAGCAAATAAGTCATTTGTCTCATAAGCTCTCTGGCAATCTTTATGTTCCGTGAGTCTTCTCTACCCATCACTATATCTGTACATTCCTTTCTCCCTCATATCCTTAACTAGCTTTCCTTTAAATGCATTTATGGTATCTACCAGGGATATACATATTCCCTATAGCTACAAACTTCTAAAAGAAAAATAAGCAGACATTTAGGTCAGCGCCTTGCTCAAAGTCACTAAACCCGAATTATTGGGGACAGGACTGCGCCAAATCTTGGAGGAGCTGCCCAACACAATAACGTATATAAGTAAAGCCCTTGAATACATTTTCAGCTGAATGAGATGAAATAAGGGAGATCCAACAAATTCCGTGTGGATGACACTTCCAACATCCAATTACAAAGCTGGAATATGGAAAAAAAAAATCAGTGTTCAACTTGGCTTCCCAGTGAAAAAGATCTACAGTAACAGCTTCAGACAGCAGAAAAGTGGGATAAGGAAAACAAAAAGAAATGCACAACTAGGAGATGAACATTCAAACAACAATCATAGACTACAGGCATTTTCATCCCTCGTAGCTCTCACTCTACACACTGCAGCTCAGGCTCGTAGAAAATGGATGCACTGCAAATTAAATAGGCCTATGAACTTCCCACAAATACAATTCAAAATCAAGGGGAAAGGACTGTGGCCTAAAACCATTCTTATTTATATTACATTGATTTTCAGTTGGATAACTGATTGCATTCGAAAGTAGCTAAGTTTTTACTGCATTTAAGAACATTTCTTCAAATATTTTACACCTAATGCTTCCAATTATAAATTAAGCACATTGATTACTCGATTAGTTATTTATTCCAAACATTTTCTCTTAAGTCTACAAGTTTTTCCTGATATATAATCGAAATATAACATGCCTTTATTTCCAATCATTCTTTTATCTCCCTTTCTGATGAAAATAATTTCACCTGCATATCATTTAATATTTTGTGCACCAAATGAAGTCTTCACTATACTGCTAGTTTGCCAGGTTTGAAATTTAAACTTCTCTCATCTTTCCTGTTAGCTGATAGATAACTAGCTAAATGTAATGAATGAATGTAGACAGAATGTCTGAAACAGAAAACATACGAATTCCCATATGGCCTTGTAAATAAAGCCAGCGCTCAGTGTAATACTTGAATTACTTTGGTTCATGAGTGAGTCATGAGGTGTGACTTCATATTAAGAGCTGAACACAATATAAACTGACATATTAATTCAATACGGAAGGAGCACTGCACTGTTAGAACTGTGTTCCTTCTTGTAACATTAAAGTGAGACCTCACGTGTTTTGTTCCAGTGGAAATAAACAAAGTCCCGCTGTGCTATCTTCAAAATAAGGAGCTCTCTCTATGTTCTAGCCAACAATGACTACACAAATAACACCAGTAATACCATTAAAACAATTGAACTGATAACTTATATCTTTATTGGCATGAGATTGCTAGTGCAGCTGACATAACAACCATTGCTTTTCAAAAGGTGATTTGTCACTTTTGAGGCACAATTTTGGAAGTTAGACACACAGCAGATAATAATTAAGTAATCAGATGTGGACATAGAACCAACTTTACATAGTTGACATTGAACATCACAAAAAGGTCATTTCCAGACAATCATTATGCTCTTACCTGCTGAATGCCCACAGCATATGTTTTAAAAAAGAATTCTGAAAACTCATTATACTCTTTTGTTACATTTCCAGGACTTCCATATCTGTGGAGAAAGTGATTTGTAAAAAGCATAAACAAGTGTCATGGTCAAATTATAATAAAACAGATATCAATTTAAACAGGTAGCAATCTAAATGTAAATGTTTAACTTTTGGTTTAGCTTACAAGACAAAATCAGTGTAGTCTATAAATCTATTCAGTTCGTGAATTACATTCATAATGGAGAAGAGGAAAATGCAATGCAGCTTTGTCAATAGTTGCTTTGGAATTAATTGAGGTGCTGTTGCATAACAATTCTGCAAAACCCAAACCTTTCATCTCAAGACGAATAGAGCACATGTCAGGCTTTGAGACAATCTTTCAGCTTTATTACGATCTTCACCACCATCCTCTTTATCAATTCTGGATCAGAACCAGCACTGACCAACAACTTCTGCTGTGCTTCTTGTTCCCAAAGAGCCATGCGGTGGTCGCCAGTGTGGTGAAATGCCATGTATTTCACTGAGTTATGAATTCCATAATGCTCTGTTTTTCTCTGTGGAATAATTTTCCACCAAAAATCTTTCTTGATCCACAGGGAGGAGGCTTGTGTATGGCCTTTACTCAAGTCACTTTGTGGTCAAATACTGGAAGACATAAGTGGGAGTAACAGCAAACTGATTGCCTCTCAACCACAACAACTTGTGTGAATCATTTTGCCTCTGTTCAGCTGCTAGCCACAGCAACTTTTTGAGAGTGGGACCTCACTACATGGGGAATGCCTCCATTTCATCACCACTCGCTAGCAAATCTTACTCAGTTTCACCAAGACAACAAGGTGCAGGGCTGGACGAAC
>NW_025968530.1:0-24098 GCF_021869965.1 Rhincodon typus | reverse complement strand
AACCATTTTATGAATCTTCAAAATAAGATTAACGCATTGTAATGGATTTCAGGGATTATGGTATGAAAGACCAATAAGCACTAGGGAACTGAATCAAGAATGTCCAGACTTCTCTCCATGAGGACCTTTACTGCCCATATAGAAAGAAGGCTGTAGTTTCATCAGCCAAGCTGAATTTGACACATCCTCCCAGAGAACAGAAGCCAATGCTGAATCCGCTGCACCACCCAACTGCTAACAGCAGCACCAGTGACGTGTAAGGTATTCTGCATCTGGACTACTGTGTACAGTACTGGTCATCTTATTTAAAGAAAGATTTCATTACATTGGAGGCAGTTCAGAGAGGCTTTACTAGACTAATATCTGGATTGAAGATGTTGTCTTATGAGGGAACGTTGGACGGCCTAAACTTTTATTTGCTGCAGTTTAGGAAAAGTCAGAAGTAACATGACACCAGGTTATAGTCCACAGGTTCATTTGAAATCACTAGCTTTCAGAGTGTTGCTTCTTCGTCAGGTGAAGTGATGTCCAACACTGGCATCTCCACATCACGGTTTAAAAAAGTAAGAGGTGACTTAATTGAAAACTGAAAATCCTGAGGGGTCTTGACAGGATAGATGTGAAAAGGATGTTTCTTTTTATGAGAAAATCTGGAACTAGGGGTCGCCTTTTAAAACAGACAGTTTAAAATAGAGATAAGGCAAAATCCTTTCTCTCAAAGAGTCACAAGTCTTTGGGACTGTTCCTGAAAAGGTGGTGCAAGCAAAGTCCTTGATTATTTTTAAGGTAGAAATAGATGATTCTTGCTAATCACGGAATGTTGATCTGTTGTTACGGCCAGATCAACCCTGACTATTGGATGTCGGAGTGAACTAGAGGGGCAGAATGACCTGTTACTTCTAATTAGTATGTTTGTATTTCATGTAAAACTTTTTTGTGTTTGCACAGGATACAGAAGAATATGCTCATGGACCTCACCAAAGATATCATGAATGAACTGGGTATCTCCGTTGTTGGAGATATTATTGCTATTCTCAAACACGCCAAAGTGGTGTACAAACAGGTGAAGATTGGCAAGATATTGCCTTAATTAAGCAGCGTCTATATGTTTCTTGTTTAATAATTGTGATATAAACAATTTAAAATAACTGTTTTAATATTTGACTTGAATTTCAAATTTGAATTTAAGTAATAGTTTGAGGTGTATTTAATCTAACGTTACACGCCATCCCATTAAATATTTTTGACTGTATTACCTACTAGTAGACACAAATGATAAAAAAAATTAAGGTATTCAATAAATACATGGCGTAATGAAGCCTCAATATAAGTTTATACTCCTGTCAGTAGTTCAGCCTGCAACATTTCATATTTCAAGTTCATTTCTACTATTTGCCATTCAACTTGCAATAGGCAATAACAAAAATAATTTTTGAGCAAACTCACTTTGGTACAGCATTAATCTACATAAAGCTTTGCGCTGAGTATATTTTCCAAATTACTTATTGGCAAGTTTCACTGCTGCTGTATCTGTCTCTGATTTGAGGAGATGGATGTAGTTCAATAAAGAAATTAATGTATAGAAGAATCCTTTCAGTGTGACCACTAGTTAGTAAAATCAATGCGTAAGACCATTGTTTATATGGCATTGTATCTGTAATGCAAATGGAGACTGGACATTTTGTACCGAGATTTCCTGTCCTAGTGGATTAGTACATGGAGCATCTGAGTAGATGGAATATCTAATTCAAATATGAAGTACTGCAGCAAATGATGAGAAAGAAATGGAGTTAATGTTTCAGGTTTATTACTTTTTGTGAGAAGTGGGAAAAGTTAGAATTTTAATAAATCCTAAACAATCTAAAGGGAGAATGATGATAAAAGCACAAAATGTTAATTTTGTCATAGGCTGGAGAACAGGAGAGATTAAATGACAAAGTATTTGGTGATGTTAAGCCAAAGGGAAGGATAATGGAACATGTGAAAAAATAAAAGATGTCTCCAGAGGATACGTGAATGGCAGAATAGTGAACAGCTGCTGTTTATAAGCTAAAACAAGAGAAAGGACATAGTGAAGTCGAAGCCAACTAACATTAAGAAAACAAAACTGGGCAGAGATTCCAATTAATATTGTTGAATTCATTCTTGGATATTGAAGGCTATAAAATGCCTAGTTGAGAGATAACTTTCTTTTTCTATAATTTGCCTTAAGCTTCATTGGAACCTTGCAGGAGGCAAAGGGCTGAGAGATGATGTAGGAGCAAAATGAAGAATTAAAATAGCATACCACCAGCAGCTTGTGTTCGTGACCTGAATAGAGGTGCTCTGCAAAACAATGTTACAATCTGCACTTGGTCTCCCCATTGTAGAACAGAGTACGTTTTGAGCAGCAAATGCGAAGTAATTGCTTCTTCATGGGCGAGGAGTGTTTGGGATCTTGGACAGTGAGAAGAAAGGAGGTAAAAAGGGTGATGTTAAATTTCCTGAACTTGCATGGAAAGGTGATGTGGGAAAAAGATTGGGCTTTTGGGGTACTTGAAGAATGAACCAGGATATGCAGAGGTAACAGTCCCTTTGGAGTGCTGAAAGGGGAGAAATGTATTTGGTGATGGAAATGGTGAAGGATGAATTGAATATGAAAGCTGGTGAGGGCAAAGGGACCCATATCACAGTTATGGAAAGGAGGGGAAGATGTAAGAGCAGAACTGTGCTAAATGGGTTAGATACTGTCAAGGGCCCTGTCAGCTCAATGGTGAGGGAATCCAATGTTGAGGAACAAATATTGTTTTGAGTTGTTAATTTAGACCTTTTTGTAAGATCTGTACAGTACCCAATTTGTTCTTATTTGAGACCGTGGGCATAAAGGGGGAAACAAATTACTTGGAGCATTTAACAAATACATTCAACATAAAAGCATTTAATTAAAACCCTGTATACTTAGATTATGATAAAGGTACAACAGTTATTAACATTGGTGAGCAATGCAGAATGAAAGAAAGGTTCTATAAAACTGCAAAATTTATAAAAGACCAAATTTTCACTGAAGCAAGATTGGGACCACTATATTCTATGGCGGGAAAAGGGATCAAGTCCATGAGAAGGGCTGTTTCAGGATTTTTAATTTCTATCACCTAATGAACATATACTGGTGGGGTGCCTGTTAGGACAGAGGCTTGGAACTGAAAGCCAAAAACCAAAATTAATCCCAAAGAAAAATAGCCCCTTTTATAATGCATATTCAATCATCTGTTAGTCCAAATGTACTTTTTAAATAAGCATTTAACTTAATTCTATTTCAACTTTTTCCATAGCATTAATATAGTACACTAGATACCATTCACCCTCCACTGGTACATATTTGCACAGTGAGCTCAGCAAACATTAACTTTGTGTACAAGGACATTATATCTTTCTACAACTGATGTTTGCTAGTCGCTCACCTTTTTGTCTGATCAAGCTGGATAACCTCACATTTCCCCACAAGTTGGTGTAAACAGGCTTAAGATTCAAGGATTAGTGAGTCATTTACCATTTGTTATTGAGGATTGGTTAATAGACAGAAAGCAACAAGTCAAGAAATGGGTCACTTTCAGGTGACACAGTGCAACTAGCAGAATGTTGTGATGATGAGTGCTCGGGTGTCAGCTATTTACAAACGGTAGCAGTGAGAGGACTGAGTGTAATATGTAGAAGTTGGCTGCTGACACCAAGCTGGAGATGAAAATAAGCTGTGAGGAGAACGCAAAGACAATGTACGTTATATGAGTGGGCAGAAGATGGCAGATATGGTTTAATTTGGAGGAATGTGAAATTGCCCACTTTGGTAGAATTAAAGAGATTAAATATGACAGTCTAGTAAATGTTGATATAAAACAAGATTTGCATGGCTTGTACATAAATCACAGAAAGTTAACATGCAGGCAGAGTAAACAATGAGGAAGGCAACTGGTATGCATTGCAAGGAATTTGATATACTTTACACTGAGTCAAAATGTCTTGCTGCAATTCTATAGGGTTGTTTTGTATGTCCACAACAATAAGTATCATGTCCAGTTTTGATTTCCACACATGACGAGTATATACTTGTCCTAAAGGTAGAATAAAGGCAGTTCATTAGATTGATGAGAGGGTTATTCCGTGTGGAGAGATGGAATAAAATGGGCTTTTATTCTCTGGAGTTTAAAACGAGCAACCCTAACCCGAACCCTCCTGTTTACATGCTTTTGTGAGCCAAATGCATGGATTCCTTGGTTCCATTTATCATATTTGATCAAATTTATCTTGAGGCTTTATTTTCCTGTAGAATTGTATAGCATAGGAGGAGGCCATTCAACCCATTGTGTCTCTGTCAATTCTTTGATAGACCTTTCCAAATAGTCTAACTTGTCCTGTTCTTTCCCCACAATAATTGAAATGTTTCTCTGTCAACTTTATGTTGAATTTGCACTTGAAATCTGTTTCTAAAACTACTGCATAATCCTCATTTCCCCTCTAGTTTTTGTATCATAAGATTGAAACTTTTTTTTTCTGGTTACTGCCTCTTCCTGCCACTGCAAACTGTTTCTCCTCGCTCTTCTCGAAGAGACCCATTGTTTTGAATCTCCTCTTAACCGTCTCTGTTCCAAGGGGTTAAGTCCCATCTTAGCCTTAGGAGCATGGGATAAGCCATTCAGTTCCTCAAGCCTGCTCTGCCATTCATGGCTGATCACCTAACTCTGTCATTTTCCCCATCGTTAATTTTAGAATCACTACTGTGTGGAAGCAGGCCATTCAGCCCATTGAGTCCACGCCACTTCTCTGAAGACCATCCCATCCAGATCCAGCCCCCTACCCTAACTGTGTGTTTCCCATGGCTAATCTACCAGCCTCCACAATCCTGGACACTATGGGGCAATTGAGAATGGTCAATCCACCTAAGCTGCACATCTTTGGACTGTGGGAGGAAACCCACACAGACATGGGGAGAATGTGCAAACTCTGCGCAGACAGTCACCTGAGGCTGGAATTGATCCCAGATCCCTGGCGCTGTGAGGCAACGGTGCTAACCACTGAGCCACTGTGCCCACCTTTAGTATCGAGGAATCTGTTGATTTCTGTCTTGAACACATTTAACCCACAACCCTTTGAGGTCCAGAATTCCAAAGTTTCACCACTTTCTAAGTGAAGGAATTACTCCTCATCCCAGTACTAAATGGCCTTCCTCTTATTCTGAGAGTGTATCTCTCTACACAACTGAAGTCCCCCGTCCAACTCCACAAATGTATATTTCATGTGTTTATCACTGTGCCACTCACTCCATGTCAATGTAAGCCCAATGGGAAACTAGAAAGTAAAATCTCCAGAAAGCAGACAGGTTGGTGAATTAACAGTGTAAGAAAATTGTTGAGGTTGTAAAGGGTTATTTAATCACAGTGGGAAAATTTAAGTCTGGCGTCAAGAGGTTTTTCCACGAAGAGAGATCAACACTTGGAATACATTTCTGGCTGTGACTGTGGAGACAAAAATCTTGGAATAATTTCAGAAATATTCGATAGGACTGTGGATTATTTCCGGATGGAGAAGCTAGTTGCGGCCCAAATGGGATCCTTCTTCCCTAGTCGTTTTCTGTAATGGTGTGAAACGCCTGAGATTGGCCACTTTAAGTAGGCTACACATCAGTGAAGCACTCATTTTAAATGTCTCTGCATCAAATGAGAACCTGACACTGCATTTAGAAGTGGAGCTGCAGCAATTTGCACTGGGAGTTATTCACTGCCAATATGGACCACACAGCTTCTTTAATGAACATACATTGAATTCTTATAAAATATTTAGTGCTGTTGGCAGAAGTCCAGAAGGCCGTTTTAGATTTGGAAACCTTTGTTGAGGAGCCAAGGTCCGTAGAACAGGACGCTATCAATGTTGAAGAGGCTTGTGATTGAGAAAACAAAATGACTTGCGTAGTAATGTATTAAACAGCATAAAGCTTTCCTCTATCTTTTAATGACCAGCTACCTACTGACATAGGTAACTACTGAAAGAAAGAAACTCAGACTTTAAGAGCACTTTAAAATTAACACTTTGACTGAATAGTTTGCCATGCTGCCCCCTGAAAACCCTGAATTTCTTAGCACTCTTAATGAACATTATAAAGCTTTTGTAAGATGGTGTTTGGAGATCACTGTACACTTTTGGTCTCCTTACCTAAGGAATAAAGTACTTAGAATGCAACTGAGAGCTTGATTCATTTCTGAAATTAGATTTCTGCGCTACCAGGAGAGATTGAGCAGAGTGCTGTGAAGTCTCGAAGAATGGGAGGTATTCTCATCAAAACACAAACATCTAGAGAGCTGGACTGCAAAGTTGCTGAAAGGTTGCTTTCCCTCCTCCCCCACCCCAGAAAAGCTAGAACTGGGGGGGGTCATTATTCTCAGAATAATTGGGGAGGTGATGGCCTAGTGGTATTATCACTGGACTATTAACGCAGAGACCCAGATAATGTTCTGGGGACCCGGGTTCGAATCCCACCACAGCAGATTGTGGAATTTGAATTCAATGAAATATCTGGAATTAAGAGTCTAATGATGACCATTGTTGATTGTTAGCAAAACCCATCTGGTTCATTAATGTCCTTTAGGAAAGGAAATTGCTGACCTTACCTAGTCTGGCATACATGTGACTCCAGACCCACAGCAATGTGGTTGAAGCTTAACTGCCCTTGGTGCAACCAGAACTGGGCAATAAATGCTGCCTGGCCAGCAACACCCTCATTCTATGAATGAATAAAGAAAGAAAAAGATATCGACTGTTTAGGACTGAAATGAGGTGAGGTCTCTTCACTCAAAGGATTGTAAATTTTAGGAATTATCTATCCCAAATGGTGTGGGTGCTAAGTCAATAATTACATTCAAAATTGAAACTGATCTATTTTGAGGGACTTGGTATATGGGGATTGGGCAGGAAACCTCGTATTGAAAGGTGATGCATATTGGAGGGGACATAGGGCCTCTTCGTACTCCTGTTGCTTTTACTTGGAGTTAATAAGTAGATCTTTCCAGATGCTGGTACATTGGTGACCAGACAATACAGATTGCTGAAGATTGTTTGATGCCGGTTAGGCAACATATATGAAGACAGTAGGGCTGATGAAAGGTCATCAATCTGAAAAACTTAGCCCTCTCTCCTCAGATTTAAGGTGATTGACAAGAAAACTAAAAGCAACTGTGGTGAAAATTGTTTTATGTTTTGAATGGTTACGATTTTGAGTACACTGCCTTTGGATTGATGGACGCAGATGCAAAAGTAGTAGCTTTCAAAATGCAGTTGGATAAATACTTGAAGGAAATAAAATTATGGGGAAGGAGCCAGGTAGTGGACTAACTGGATTGCTCTTTGCAGGAACTGGCTTGATGAGCCACTTGGCCATCTCCTGTATTACACTATTCTGTAATTCTGTGTTCCTCAGCTCTCCACATCTCAGAATAGAAAAGCAAGCAACTCTTGGGGTATTATTTTTGTATTATGCAAGCTTCACTTGATTTCATTTTGTTTTATGAAATTTGCTTTAAAATTATAGTCTGATGGGTATTCTGAGCTTAATAATGTACTTTAGAAGCCGAGTGCTATACATAATTATCTTCCCTTTCCCTTTCCCTTTCCCTTTCCCTCCCCTCCCTGAAATTTTCCTGAATTCCTATTGAGAACCTTACCACAGTTCTTGATGATCTTGTTTGCCCACATCACTCTCAACCCTGATATTTTATGATAACCAGTTAAAAGTCTCATCACATGCAGCCGTGTACAGTTCCTTAAGCTGGATCTTCTACTTCTAGGAACTTGCTAAGGTGGCCACAGAGTCTATAAGCACCAGTCATGGAAATGCGCAATTTGATTTAAAAAGAACAGCCAGCTCCCGTAAGTAAACCCAGTTTGTGGAATTTTTATTTTGTAAACAGTGGATAAAATTAAAAATTGTAATTTTATTTAGTTGTGCTCTTACTGAAGTAGTTTATTGTAGCCTATTTAAGCATTTTTTTTAAAAAAACCAGTTAACTATATTAACGTGTAGCTTTAAACTGAGACAATTCTTGTGCTGTGTATACCACACCCCAGTTTTACTGCAATTCTGGTCTCTAGTTACCATGTGCTTTGCCTGGGCATCAGGACCGGAGAGAGCTCCACAGTAAATTTCATCATAGAGCTACACTCTTCCCCCAGTAAATTTGGAAGAGCTTTGAAAACAAACTGGAGTAATGTTCCAGTACAGAGTCCATCTCGTGCAAGTTCATCTTCCTGAAGTGGATCAAAAGAAAACATTACGATTAGTTATTTTTAAACTGCTGACTCTGTTGTGTAACATCGAGATAAAATATCTCTAATAATGTAACAGGTAGACATATCCTGATTTTTATTTAAAAAGACTTAGTTTAACTAGTAGCTGCTCATATTCTAGTCTGTACACAATGTAATTTCAAACTCTTCGAATACTAAAACTTGTGAATAATAATCTTGTTAGATGTTCACTGCTTCAACTATAATAGAGTTGTGAGGAGTTATGAATGGGCTTTGCCGGGAGGAGTGAGATGGATCTTGAATAAAGTCTGAGAAGGCTCCTTTAGGTTATAATGTTCTCTCCATTTATGAAACTAAAGAATAGCTCCTGTATTTCTTTCAATCTTTCTGTAGAAATGATAATTTTGTTGCCAGAATTATATGAGGTTCCTCCACTTTGTGCTCCTCATACTCAGGTCACTGTCTCACACTGCCTGTTCACTCTATTGACATGATCAGTAAGGAGTTTGCCTCCATTCTAAGGCTTCATCATATTGAGATGCTGTAAAGCCTTCTAACTGATTGTGAAATGTGCATCTGCAGCCAGTGGCTTAGGTTATCGCAGCTCTTGGGGCTGTGTGAAGCTGTTGTGGTTTACTATGTAACCACATTACTTGGCCCAGCTCTGTTCCCAGTTAGCTTGGGACCTAATGTTGCAGTTTACTATGGAGCCAGTTTGGGTCATGCAAGGATGAATGTGTTGCATGCAAAGAGGATGATTTGCCTTTAGCATCTCTCGCAGACTGTAATATAATGGCATTTCAATACAAACATCCAACAAAATCGTTGTGAGTCAGTTAGTTTGTAGATTGGTTGAGGACTGCTTCAAACATAGTGTGCTCCCCATTCCACTTCTTTTCGCTTTAATCCTAAACACCAGCTATTGAAACCTCAGAGGTGGGGCAAGGGCAAATGGTGCTTGTCAGTTTATGATGAATCTTGGGGAGCTTAATCCAACACTGCTGCAGGAAGCATCCCTGTGAACAGACCTTGCATCAATGAAAAACAGAAGTTCTTTATTCTTTACAACATTTTAGGAGTGATTTTAAAGCAGGATGTTTAGTTTCTTCCATTAAGTTGAATTTAATTTAAGTGAAACAAGCTACCTCGTTCATGTGACACTGAAGAAATGGGCATTGATTCCCTATCAAAGGTTGTTTCTACTCCTGTAATTAAATTAATTTGTGTATGGGTGTGTGCTATACGCATATGTCCTCTCTCATTTTCTTCCCTGATTCAGCTGCCTCTAGAATGATTGCTAACAGTTTGAGCAGAGAATCCCCACCTTCTACCCCTATCCGGAGACCTGAAACAAGCACTTCCAAGATATCCGTCACTGTGGCCAACAAACTGGCCACAAAGAAAGCAGGTATGAAAGGGAAATGAGACCTCTTGAAAATCGGTCACCATTTTCCTGTTACCTTAAAGCATGAAGCTTGAGGTCGTACACCCTATGTAATGCATGTCTAGAGTTTGTTTTATTTACATTTCTTTCAACCACTCCCAAGATTTTAGATTCTCTTTCCATTCCTGGATGTATACATGTTATAAAATTTGAGGTAAGGCAGAAAATAGATCTCACTGCCACGATGATCATCCACAATTACTTCATCATTGTTTTCCTTTGCTTCCTAAGGGCACGCAGGGGTGTGAGGATTTGGTTCCAAGTTGGACTGTTGTTCCACAGGTTCAGGCAGCTCTGTAGTACCTCACCTTAACTGAAGCCAAAACAATGATTTTTCAGTGGCTTATTTGAGTGAGAGAGGGAATCATTCACTGCTAAACCCATTCCTACCTTCATCCACACCCAGATGCATCCGCTTTCCAACAAATGTCATGGGATAGCAAAAAAGGTTTGGGAACTTTGGCAGCTCCTTTTCTGCTCCAGACTGGAATATTGCGAAATAACCATGGTATCCCAGCCACCGTCCTTGGTCCTGTCAGCTGTCTGAGAGTCACTGATCAGGCCAACTGAATGGTGAGTTTATCCTTAGGGGACTCTAGAAAGAAGTTTTTCATTGCACAGAGACATGATGACAATTTATAGTCCTGTCTTCCCTGTCCCACAGTTCCTTCAGTTAATATTTGACAGGTACAAGTATGAGATTGGATTTAGATTCCTAACTAATTATGTCATCGGCTGTATTTTCAGGCTGCATGTTTCGTTGGCCTTAAAACAAGACCTGCAAAATGTAACCTTGACAGTGAAACACAGGAAAGAAATCCCCTAATTGATTACAGAAAAATAGTGCTTTCTAACCTTCTGCTAAAGAATTTTACCAGTAGAATATATTTACTTTCTCTATGCTGTGGTTGGGAACAATGAAATGGGCCATGCTGACAGCTTGTATATTCTGCATGTGGCTGGAGAAGATACTGACTCAAACAGGGGTATTGTATCATGAAGAAAAAGCAATGATGTCCATCCACAGTCATTGGCATTACCTTTGAGTTACCGTTTACAGTTTATTGTTAATTGAGATTTGTGTTTGCATTGAAAAATGGAAATTATTCAATTTTATTTCAGCAAATACACCTGACCATTCATGTTAAAAAAAATTGAATTATTAGATCATTTGAATTATTGCATCAATTTTGAATTAACAATAACCTGTAGCAGAAAGGCTGGGGTCCTCAAAAGTTGATAAGGGATGTTGTTTAAGGCTTCTGTGCTGTTCCTGCATACCTTAAATTGCCGTTTTGTTATTCAGTTCTCTCTCGACCAGCCGATCCAGGTCCTGAAACCTCTGCAAAGCGACGCCGTGTGACTGCAGAAATGGAAGGTAAATACATAATCAATATGCCAAAAGGAACAACTGCAAAAACTAAGAAAATCCTGGAACAGCAAGCCTCGAAAGGTACAGTGATCACACAGTGCTTACTGTTCGGTGACTGCTGCATGCTAACACAGCAAGTATTCCTTATTTTGTAGTGCAGATTGAGCATGTAAATATCTTAAACTACTAAACAGGGCTACCAGTTTTTGCTTCAACCCTAATATTACTGATTCTTGTACTCTGGAGACTTGCAGCTGTTATTTTAGGCACTAGAAAGCTTCAAATTCTCAAGGTACTAATACTTCTAATTGAAACAAATCCTAACCTTCAGATACATCACTGTCTCTCCTATGTTTTGAGATGACTGATCTGATGCCAGTATTGTAAATGTTTGCTCTTGTTCTAACTTCAGGTTTGCCAAGAATGTCTGTTTTTGATAGACTTGGCGCAGAAGCAAAAGCAGACACCACGACTGGGAGCAAGGTGAGGCCTGAATGAGATGCAGTTTATTCTTTGTAAAAAGCAGATTGCTTGTTTCTTTGGTGAGCGAGTCAGATAGCATATTGAAACCTAGACATTGAATTCAAATCGCCCTGTAGCTAGTTGAAAAATTGAATTGCTAGCACCAGGAGGAAAATGACCTCATTGGTTCAATAAATAACTTTGGAGAAGGAAACCTACTCATTCTGTTCCACCTAGTCCACATATGACTGTCCTTCCATACTATGTACTTGATTTCTAACACCTAGCAAGCCACTTAGTTGGAGAAAGAGTTGCAACTAGTGGAGATGATGGTATAGTAATGTCACTGGATTAGTAATTCAGAACCCTAGGCTAATGTTCTGGGAACATGGGTTCAAGCAGCAGTTGGTGGTAAATAAGTCTGAAATATAAAGCTAGTCTCCGTGATGGTGAGTATGAAAACTATTATTGCTGTAAAGCTCATGTCTTTGGAGGACGGAAATCTGCCATCCTTATCTGGTCTGGCCTACATGTGACTGCAGAACCACAGCAATGTGGGGTTTGATTCTTAACTGCCCTCTGAAATGGTCTAACAAGTTACATAGTTCAAAGGCAATTAGGGATAGGCAACAAGTGCTGACCTTGCCCCTGATACCTGCATCCCATGAAAGAATAAAGAGAAAGGAAGACAACCATCAAGACATCTATAAACATAGGAGCTGGCAGATACCAACCAGCTTGTGAGCCTGTCCTGTTATTTAATGAGATTATGACTGATCTGAATCAATCTACTATATGTCCATACTCTTCTACACTTCTTGTATCAAAAATCTATCTCAGATTCAAAATGCTATTTAAACTGATCTTGCTAGTGTTGTGTGTCTTGAACTGGGTCGTGGTGGCATTGTGGTTATTCTGCTGGATTAATAATCCTGAGAAATGAGTTCAAATCCCACCAGTCCTCTGATACTATGGTTAACTTGAAATTGCCCTTTGAAATGACCTAACATTGTATTCAAGAATATGGCTCACCAGTTCTTAAGGGATTAGGGATGGTGAATTAAACATCTTTTTTTAATTAAACAAAACTTCTTTGCTTTTGTGATGTAGGAAGTCATCAACAGTGTTATCAAGCAAAACATGCTCAAAAATAACCTGGTGTTATCAATGGTTTGTTTGGGTTTGGCTAGGGCCACTGATACCAAGAACTGGACCCTCAATAAGATATTAAGTGCAACAAGCTTTAGGTATAATTCATGTGCTATATTTAAGCAGTATTAAAAATCTAAACAAAAAATCACTGTAATGGGTTAGACATATTTTCAAAGCCAAGATTTCACAGTGATTATGATATTATGAGCGGTTATCATGTCTAAAATTAATAAATGAAGAAAATGTGTTTAACTAAAGGAATAAACTGCTGAATCTCCTGAAGTTTTCCAAAGTTAGGGAGATCCAAATTGAGCAAAAGTCTATTTTGACTTGATGCAGTTGTGCTGTTATGGATTAATTACATCTGTGACTATGATTCTGAGAATTTAAATCTCAGCTGCTTTTATTCACTTCACATGGAACCCTACTCACCAGTCATCACATTCTTAATGAACTGTAATATCTTATTTTTAAATTGATCACTTTTGCTGTTTAATCCTTTCGTGGCTTCATTTCTCCATACCCCTATCTTCTTTCTCCCTCCCTGAACTCTCTAACTCCAGGCTTGCTCACATACCCTCCCACTTTGCCACTTTATAAAACATTAGTTTGACTCAGCTGGAATATTGTGTCCAGTTCTGGGCACATATGTCAGAGCTTCTCAAATTCTCTCACCATTGCTCAACCTTCCTCTCCTCTGTTATGACCCTCTTTGAAATATATTTATTGTGGCCAACCCTTTGGTAACCTCTATCCCCATTTGACTCAGCATCCATTTTCTCATCCTGATGCCTTTGACATACCTGGGGATGTTTTTCTAAAGAAAGAAAGCCTTGCATATAACACTTCAAGACGCCCCAGAATTTACACCAAATGAAGTACTTTAGAAGTGTAGTTAGTGACTGTGTAAAATGGGAATCATGGTATCCAATTTGCACACTGCAATCTCTGACAACAACAATATGTTAATGACCAGGTAATCTCCCTCTCCAGTGATGTTGATTGCTACTTAAATCTATGTATAATTCAAAACAAAATGCTGGAAATGTAACTGGCAGAAGTTGAAGATTTGATCGTTTATATGAACTTTAAAGGACTGAGGAGGTGGGAAGGAAAATAAAGAAGATCTGGGGCAGGATGAAGCAAAAGTGTAATTAAATTAATAAAGGAGTAATGATGTAAGGCAAGCTGTGGAGAGTTTGTGGAAACCAAACGTGGTTATCCAGTGGATTTGTAAATCATAACAGCAGAATTATAAAATGGTGGACTGAAAGTAGCGTGGATCTTGCAGCTGCTCCTGAGATTCAGGCTTATTTCTAGATTTACTTCTAGATTTCTTACAGTTATTACATTTCAGTAGTATAAGGTTTTATTTTGATTCAGCTTTTAAAACACATTTAGGTAAATACTTGAATAAGAAGTGTTTGGAGCAAATGGGCCAAACGCAAGCAGGTGGGACCAGTTTATTTTGGAATTATGGTCGGCATGGACTGGTTGGACCGAAGGATTTGTTCATGATATATGACTATGTAACTCTATAACTTAGTCACAAAGAGTTTGTTCTTGTGTTCAGTCTCTGGAAGAAAGGAATTGAGAAGCTTCCCTGTAAGGTAGGAATGTTAAAGAGAGATTTGAGGGATAGCCGCCTTCTCTCTTGAGAAATGGCTCGTGGTAATGTGACCACAGTTTTAACAAAACACATTGTACAGCACATCAGGGAGGAAGAAGACCCACAAGTTAAGGGAAGAACCAAAGTAGTGTAGTAAAGGTTCATCAGATTGATTTCTGGGGTAGCAGGATTGGTCTATGAGTAGAGATCAGATTGACTGTGTCTGTATTAACTGGATTTTAGAAAAATGAGAGGGATCTCATTTAAACATCTAAAATTCAGACAGGGCTGGACAGACTGGATGCAAGGATGATGTTTCCCTTACTGGGGAGTCTAGAACAAGGGGTCATAGTCACAGGACATGGAGTAGATCATTTAGGACTAAGAGGAGAACTTTCTTCACTCTGAGGACGGTGAACGTGGTGAATTCTTGACCACATAAGATAGTGGAGACCAAGTCACTGAATAAATTTAAGAAATAGATATATAGATTTCTAAACAGTATAGGCATATGGAGAGCGCAGTAGTATGTCATTCAGATAGAGGATCACATGCCGAATGGTGGAAATGGCTCAATGGACTGAGTGGCCTGCTATGGCCCGTATTTTCTATGTTTTGAAGTGAATTACTGGCGAGCAAGGGTGTAACAGACATGAAAGAGTGGGTGGATAGAATTTATTTCACAGCTGGAGTACTGTAACTGCAAAGCTTGGGCTAATTAATTATAGTTACTAAGTCGTAAATCACATCAGAATTCAAATTGGTGAACAGTACAAAAGCACTCTTCATGGCTTTCTTTTGGTTGTTTCACACAGGGCGATAATGTTTCTTTTCTTCCAACCGAAATTAATTTGTCAGTCATCAGATACATTAATTTTATGGGTAGATAAATGAAGAATCAGATAGGTTAAAGCTTACTAGTATTGGATTGTGGTCGTGCATTCAGTAGACTGTTTTAGAAAGAATAGAATAGCCTTTATTGTCGCATGTACTCAACGAGTATAGTAAAAAGTTTATACGTCGCCAATTACAGCACCAACTTCGATACAAAAGTACCTAGGCACAGCTTCTTTAATTACAAAATTTTAGACAATACAGAAATAAAGTGTCCAGCATTACAGAAATAAAGTTCAGTACAGCAGACCACACTGTCACCTAACTTCCGGTCTGCACTGGGCCCTGGTTTCTTGTTTTCTTGCTGATCACATCATGTTGGACGGTATATATGGGATGAGGAGAAATTATTTCAAACAGTTGTGAAGTTTTGGAATTATCTACCCCTGAAGATTGTGGATGCTCCCGAAATTGAATATATTTAACACTGGGATTAATAGGTTTTTGGTCTCTCAAGGAATCAAAGAATATAGAAAGTGAATTGGAAAATGGAGTTGAATCCCAAGATCAGCCATGAATAGATTAAATGCTTGAGTAAACAACAGGCCACGCTGTCCACTCCTACTCCTGTTCCTATATTTCGTGTTTTTGTAAAAATTAAATGTTACTGTTTGGTCTAGCTGCAAATGGTAAAGAGATAATACTGGGAATGCACAGCTAGTCAATCAGTTTCTGCAAGTGCAAGACACAACAGCTTTAAGTGAAACCCTTTGTCTGAAGTAGTAAGAATTTTTCTGCAGAATCAAACTTGAAATGTTGGCTCCCTGTTTCCCATTCAGGGACTGACCAATCAGTATTTTGAGTTTGTTTGATAAACAGGACCGCAGATTCATACGACTGAGTCAGATTATTCAAGGCAGCTACTGGGTGGCTTTAAAATGAATTGAGAAGTGTGTTTGCAATTACATGCCACTTTTTGGGAGCTCTCCAATTTAGGAACTTCACTCATGAAATGTGGCTTTTGGTTGTGCTGGCTTTCATCCTTGAAGACATTCGTGCAGATTTTGGGAGCAGTTTCTTTTTCATTATTCACCAGAAGCTATATGTCTTCAGTTTCTGAATCAATATTCTCTTTATTAATGCACTGAAATCTCTACTGTATTTATAAGGTTGTTAAAAAAAGATTATTTTACATAAATTATGCTAGGTAATAAAAACAAAATGATACAGTAATTTGCAACAGTAATTCAGATTCCATGTTCAGCTGATGTTGTCAGGTTAGCCTGTTTGAATTACCAGTTTATAAGGAGACCAGGGGCTACCCTTCGATTGTCTGCACACTTTTTCAATATACATTCAAAGCAATGTGCATGTGACAAAGAATAAAACAGAATATAACACAAGCCAAGATGATGGGGCTAGAATGGTTGACAATAGTGTGTGTGGGCACAGTGCGCCTAAGTATAAGTTGCTGATTGACCTCTCAATTCATTGAGCCAGAACCACTATAAAAAATGATTATAAGAATAGTATAACAACTATTATTTTTTAACTAACACGAGTCCCACAAACCATTTTCTTTGAAATTGGTGTCTATTGTAACAGTATTTCTTTAAATTCCCATCTTATGTCATTGCATCCTTCCAGTGCCATGCTTCTAATGCATACCCATCTACTCCATTCATCCCTCTTCTGTCATTCCATGAACCCCATCCTTCTATCCCTTTTTTCCGAAGCTGCTGTGCATTTCGAAGCAGTTTTGAGAAGTTGCTGCAGCGATGATACGTACTGCCAACACTGTGCATTGATGGTGGGTGGAATGAATGTTGAAAGTGGTTGAAGGGATGCCAATCAAGCAATCTGCTTGGTCCTGGAAGTTGTTGAGCCTCTTGAATGTTTTTGGAGCTGCACTCACTCAGAAAAGTGGAGAGTATTCCATCACACTCCTGACTTGTGCCTCGTAGATAGCGGACAGGCTTTGAAGAGTTAGAAAGAGAATTACGTGCTGCAGAATTCCCAAATCCTGACCTCTTATAGTCGCAGCATTTAAATGGCTGGTCCTGTTCTGTTTCTGATCAGTTATATCCCCCAGAGCTGTTGATCGTTGGAATATTATTTCCCATTTTACTTTATCTGAATCTGTCATCATTTTGAATCCTTCCAGCAGATCTCCTCTTCATTTACTTTGTTCTAATGATTAGTCCTTCACCTCATAGTTAGAAAGTACACAGTGGTATCGGCAGATGGTGATTGTACTTGAAATCAAGCAGCTGATTTACCTTTACTGAAATTCTCCATCTCTTTTAGCCAACAGGAGTCTTCAGCCGTCTGGGTGAAGTTGTCAGTCAAAAGAAAGAGAGCAGTGATGAGGATGATGCCGGATCTGTGCTTCAGTATGCTGGAGTCTTGAAGAGAGCCCCAGCTGCAACCGCAAAGGAGACTACAAAGCTCACGCTTGCAACCACGGAGAAAATCTTAGCTGCCAAAGCCAAGAATACAGTTACCACAATAAGGCGGTTGTCGCTCCCTAAAGCCAGCAGCAGGACAGTCCCAAGCAGTGAGCCCACAGCAGCAGCATCCACACTCAGATTGCAGTCAGCGGCTAAAGCTAAGGTCAGTGTCAGACAGAGACTGGGGAAGCCTGGTGCCACCGAGGCAGACACACAGGACAACAAAGTCACCAGCACCAAAAGTCGAGGCAGCCCCGAGTTCACTGTGACCATTAAGAACACTGCACGGACTGCAGTTAGTACCAAAGTGACCAGCAGCACTGAAGGTCGACTTGCTCAGATGGACTCCACAGGAACTGTCAGTGTTTTTGAAAGGCTGGGGAAGAAGCTGAAGTAGTGAGATCTCACCAAGGCACACATATAACTCTATTTTTGTATCTACAAAAGGTGCCTCTTTAGTCATGGATAAACACCGCTTCTAACAATGACTGAAACACTGTGGTTTGAGTGATTCCCGAATACCTCTTTACATCCAAACAACATGGGATTAGGTGATAACGCAACACAAGAATCCTATTGAGACAGTAGTTGATGGGACAGAATTTTAATTGGCACAACAGTGATGTTGTGATATGTTAGGAAAGCTACTTTTTTGTTTGGTGGGTGGGTGGGTGGGAGGGATTTGAAGCTGGCCCCTTTAATGATCTGCTAAATTTGATGCAGAAATTATAATCCCAGTTACTGCTTGACGTAAGTTTCCTGTCATACCTAGTCATTGCCACTTTGCGATAGTTTAGTGAAGTATATCTGATCACAATCACAAAGTCAATGAGCTCTTGGGGATTTTAGATCTAATTGCTTTGCTTATGTTGGAGCTTC
Organism: Rhincodon typus; assembly: GCF_021869965.1. Lineage (NCBI taxonomy): Eukaryota > Metazoa > Chordata > Chondrichthyes > Orectolobiformes > Rhincodontidae > Rhincodon > Rhincodon typus. The sequence goes on along the minus strand of NW_025968530.1, from coordinate 5,625 downwards.
TTGTCCTCAATGGGTCTTTGTTGTATTGGGGTGTCTCAGCACTGAAGAACTGATGGATGCAAATCTACTTTAAAAATATTGCTTTCAAAAAAAGTTGATTTCACAAAAGTATTTTATGCATTTTGAGTGTTTTATATCTCCCTTCTATGTATGGACAGTTCCTTCCCAGCAGTTTGTTTTCCATAATTCCTAGAAAATATAAAATAATTTTAATTCTGCTCCTATTACCATAATTTGAGTTGGTGTGGTGGTTTTGATCTGGTCGCTGGTTTTTGATCTGGTTTAGCCAGTAAACAACAGTAAACCTGGGTAAACAAAGTAAGCTTTTTTTAAGTTTCTTGCTTTAGGTTCAATGAAATGGCCAGTTTCCAACATGATTGCCCATGTACCTTCAGGCAAATAAAACAATTTAAAAGTTATTTGGAAAACGGGATAGGATGTTATATCTGAAGTGGTCGTGGCAGTAGTAACAGCAAATAAACTCTTGACAATTGTACTTCTGCCATTTCAAGCCTGTCTGATGGCAGAGGATTAGTATTCAGGCCAGTACTGCATGTAATGCCATTTAGGTGCATGTGTACATTATATGTAGATGTCACCTTTCCTTGAGTTCTACTGTTTTCTTGAGTTTGGTTATTAGTTGCTGAAATGCCAAAAGCCTGGTTTTTAGTGTGTTTTTGGCTTTGGAGGAAAGAATCGTTATGGCTTTTGAATAGAATGGGTCCATGTGGATAAAATTATTGGCTTGTCTCTGTACATTGGAATCATTTTCTCAGAATAAGTTTTTCTTTCCCTCATTTTGGTACCTCGTTGACGCCCAACTTAGTTTTTACTGCTTAAAAATATCTTCTTAAAATCCAGATGGTGAACCATTTGTGCTGTTTATTTTTTCTGTCTGAGGCTGACTCGACCTCATAGTTTTGTTGTGTAGAGATCCAAGTGATCATTGTTGCTAGTGTGGCCATTTGATTTTTAACTTAAACCAGAAACAACTTTGGAAAAGCAGAGTTTCAGAATTTAAGAATAACCCTATTAATCCAGAGATTTCACCCTCAATCTACACCTTGTACAATTGTATCATCTTCCTCATCCAATTCAAGGAAACTGAATATTATAAGACCATAAGATATAGGAGAAGAATTAGGCCATTCAGCCCATCAAGTCTGCTTTACCATTCAATCATCTTGACCCCATTCTCATGCCTTCTCCCCCTAACTCTTGATCCCCTTGCTAGTTAAGAACTTATCTATGTATTTTAAATACACGCAATAACTTGGCCTCCACAGCCTTCTGTGGCAATGAGTTCCTGTGGCTGAAGAAATTCCTCCTTATCTCATGTCTAAAGGGTCATCCCTCATTCTGAGGCTGTGCTTTCAGCCCTGAGTCTCTCCTACTAGTGGAAACATCTTCTCCACATACACTGTATCCAAGCCTCTCAGTATTCTGCAAGTTTCAGTTGGATCCCCCTCATCCTTCTACACTCCAAGTAAAGACCCAGAGATTTATAGCATATCCCTTGCTTCACCAAACAGCTTATTGCTTACTGATGCTGTTCCTTATTTACTGTCACATTGACCATAGCTTGTGCTCTTGACAGGTAGTCATTTCCCCACTTAAAACATTCTGATTGCAAGCGCCTTAATATATTTTCATCCAAAGGAGTACAAGATTACCATTAGCCAATTCCACCTAGTTTTTGTTTATACATTTTATACCCAAGCATTCACAAAGCAGAAGGTCTGATAACGTGACAAAGGAGCCCTGTTGGCTCATCACCTTTTACAGTTTGCTGACTGTTCTTTGGTCTTACAGTCTTTTCCAGGTCTTTTCCAGGAACCAATCAACAGCACTCATTCACACAGTGTTTCTCATAAAGCAAGTCCCATCGTGCTTCACAGGAGCGTTATCAGAAATAGATTGATACTGAGTTACATTAGTTATTCAGATAGCTAACCAAAAGCTTTATTGAACTGTTGGGCTTTAAGGAAGAGGAAGGTAGCGAAGTTTAGGGGAAGAATTCCTGAACTTAAAGGTCTAGACAGCTGAAGACAAGCTGTCACTGACAGTTAATGTGCACCTGGATATTCCTGTACCCCTGCATTACTCCTTTTGTTAACTACATGCAGTTTTAGTGAAGACTGCCAAGGTACATCTTTGTTATGAGTACTTGTTTTGTTTTATATCAAATGTGCAAACAAGGCAAACTCTTGGAGCAATTAAAGAGAAGCTGCTGAACTTTGTTTTTTTTTGATTAATCTTAGTTGGTTCCCAATTTTCTGTTTGACACCTTTTGGGGAAACTTGATCCAAATGCGCTCATACATCAACTGTCCATGAGAGCCTCATCTTGATTGCAAATATTTAGAGATGGATGACCATAAACTACCGATTGAAGTTTTTAATTAATTGAAGTGATGCATTGTTCATGAATTAAAATATGAGATTTAATTTTAAATGAAATTAAAACCAGACGTGTGAAATTTTAATTCCTCAGGATTGAATCAACCTAGAATAGCATTTGTGGAATGGCTTCCATTTCTTCTCACTTGGATATTCAGTGCCTATTAGCCAAGGTGCATGTATTTAAAGGGTTTTGGACAGGGACTTGAAATTGGAATAAGTAGACAGCCATTAGCTCAGCTCACATCCATTAAAATGAAAGTTACAGGAGTATAACAGTATGAGAGAAACACGGAGCCAGATGTTCTCATAAAATGGCTAATAAACTCAGAAAAAAAGTAGGGTCAGTGACCATGGAACACCTTGTATTTGCCATGTGCCCTGCCCAATGACAGGCCCATTGTCTTCTGATGCTTCTTACTCGCATGATTTTTCTGGCAGTTTCTGTCACTGATGATTTGCCTTTCATACTCAAGGACAGGACAAGGAGGCAAGTTCCAAGTTTACCTCAGACAGAGCACAAGCTCTTGGCATTATCCTGAACCAAATGCTAGCCGTCTAGCTAATTCACCTGACCAGCTTTCATATTCCATTTGTGTCCAGGTACAAAGCCTAACTCAAATACTTGATAAAGAAACTGTAGCTCTGGACTTGACTCTCAAATGTTCATTTTTATCGACCAACATGTGACTTGGCAGTGTAAAAGTGCAAATGGTATATGTCAAAAAGGAGAAGAAATTCATTTGCAAGCCCAACAAAATGAGAATTTGATGCTTCCTATTGGCACTGGGTTCCATGACAGTATCTAAACTCACTTTAAACTATTTAAATAAAGACAAAAATACCATGGATGCTGAAAATATGAAACAAATGCAGAGAATACCAGAGAAACTCAGCAGGTCTGACAGCACCTGGGGAGAGTGAAACAAAGTTAGCATTTTGAATACAGTGTGACTGTTGAGAATTTCTTTAAGTGCTTTTCGAGCCCTCTTTTCACTAGGTAAGAACTGGGATAGGAATGGACAATTCAGCACCTCAATCCTGCTCTGCCATTTGATATGATCGCGGCTGATCTCACCTTGGCCTCAATTTCACTTTCCTGCGCACTCCCCATAACCCTTTGACCTGTTAGTAATTAAAAATCTGTCTGGCTCCTTAAATGTAGTGTCCCAGCATCCATCCCATTTGGGGTAGTGAATTTCACAGATTCATCATCCTTTGAGAGAAATAATTTTTCCTCATCTCTGTTTCAAATCTGCTACCTCTTAGCCTAAAACTATGACCTCTCATTCAAGATTTTCCCACATAAGGAAGCACCTTTATATGAAGTTGTGTGGAACTAGTGGCCTGGGAGTATGTTTCTTGGATGCTTCAGATCCCAGAGAAAACCCCAAAATGCCTTCACAGAGATCAGGTCGCCTTTAGCTTTACATCTTGCATAATCATACCTCATTACTAATCCTCAGATTTGAAGAAAATTGTTCCTTCTAAAAAGCACTAAAGACCTCGACCCCTCTTCAGAGATTGAGTCATTGTCTTCAAAAGATGACACAAGTTAACTGCTAAGCATATAAAAGCAAAGTCCTGGAGAAACTCAGCAGATCTGGCAGCATCTGTGGAGAGAGAAATAGAGTTTAAATTTCAAGTCTGAAGAAGAGTCAAATTAGACTCCAAGTTAACTCTGCCTTTCTCTGTCTACAGATGCAATCAGACCTGCTGAGTTTTTCACCACTTTGCTTTTATTGACTGCTAAGTAGTCAACTACCAGACTCCACATCATCAAGGAAAGGGAGGAATGTTGATGAGATGTATTTACATAATTAACATATTTTCCATTAAGCTGCTATTAAAAATAAATATATTTAAGATTTGTGAATAAATTATCAGGAAGATGTAGAAGTCTGATTCTGCTTGATTCTACCTTTAGTATTCCTGAGCTCTTGCGGTGCAGTGGTAGAGTCCCTGTCTCTGAGACCCTAGGTCTGGGTTCAAGTCCCACCTGCCCCAGAGTTGTGTGAGAAAATATCAGCAGAATTCCTGTCTCCACTGTCTACCTTGGGTTAGAGATAGTCGGTAACCTGATTATAACGCAGGCCGTGGTATGATCCACTAAACAATATTCCACTTCATGTTGTGTTGATTCTCAAATAGGATCTGAAAGGCACTGCCTGAGAATGTAGATTTAACTGTGGCTTTTAAAAATGAATGGGACTAATTATGTGAAGAAAACACTTGCAGGATTACAGGGAGGAGATGGGGTTTTGGGATTAACTGCTTTTGCAGAAAATCGGCATAGACAAGATGGTCTGGATGGTCTCCTGTGTTGTGACCATTCTATGCTTCTATAATTCCATTTAAATATTTGGATGATGTTAGAAATATCAATTTTAAAGAAAGACTTTGATTTATTATTGTCACGTGTACCTAGGTACAGTGATAAGTTTTGTTTTGCATGCAGTACAGAAAGATCATAATATACAATAGAATAGAATAGTCTTTATTGTCACATGCACTCAGATAAGTGCAGTGAAAAGTTTGTAATGTTGCCACTTTGGCACCATCTTAGGTATAGGTACCTAGGTACCTATATAGTTAGGTACCTTAAGTGTTTGTTACTAAATTAAAAGAGTAAAAAAAAGTTTAGCTTGGGAATACAAAACTTCTAAAAGTGCTCAAATTACTCAAAGGCCAGAATAAGAATAAAAAGTATCAAGTATTCAAATTATAGTCAAATTATAGTCCTTCTCACTGACTCTGTGTCTGCCAGGCTTCAGAACACGAGGCCTCGCTGCCTCCATGCGCTGGCCTTCGGTCGGGGACTCTCCTCCAGGACTCGCAAGATCACAGGGTGATAAATAGATCAAGGAATACAAAGTTACAGCTGCAAAGAAGATGCACAAAAAGCAAGATCAACATTAGATTCGAATTTGAGAGGTCCATTTGGTGGTCTAATGACAGCGGGGACGAGGCTGTTTTTGAACTTGTTGATAAGTGTGTTTAAGCTTTTGTATCTTCTGCCTGACAGAAGAAATTATAATTGGGAGAGGTCTTTGATCTTGCTGCCTCAGAAAGGTGGCCAATAAGTGTAGATGAAGTCAATGCATGGAAAGTTTAAAGTTTGATATATCTGCCTAATTAACAGGTATTAAAGACTCCAGAGATAGTAGGAACTGCAGATGCTGGAGAATCTGAGATAACAAGGTGTAGAGCTGGATGAACACAGCAG